>NW_011342801.1:0-5536 GCF_000735185.1 Notothenia coriiceps | reverse complement strand
TAATTGCTCCCACAGTTGATTCTCACACCAAGCTGCCTATAGCCTATGCAGAGTTCAGTCTCCCAGCCGCGTGCCAGGGTCTACCAATTGTTGTTCTGGTGTTCCTTTGACTAGCCTTTTGGTCTTGGCCATAGTGTGAGTTTGGAGGTGTGATGTTGAGTTGTGGACAGATGTCTTTTTATCTGATAACAAGTTCAAACGGTGTTGTCCCCGCATTCAAAAATACAGTACAAGGGAGACAGAGTGAGCCTACTTAAAGAAGAAGGTTCGGTCTGTGAGAGCCAGAATCTTGTTTGTTTGTAGGTGACCAGAATACTTATTGTTGTGGCTCCATAATTAGCCAAATAATCTTTAAAAATCGACAATGTGATTTTCTGGCCTTTTTTTTTTCTCATTTTTCTCAGTGACGGTATACTGATGCTACAGGCCTCTCTCATCTTTTTACAGTGGAGATTGCACAATGGTGGCTGACGAAATTTACTGTTTTGTCCACTGTATATAAAGGCATATTCTATACTTTTTATTTTCAAAATACCAAACAGATCATGCATTTTAAGCCATTCCTATTCGCCAATTTTAACACTGCCTTTCATGCTCGGATTCAGTGAGAACAGCACCATCTGGTGGCCTGAAATATGTACTACAGCGTCTCCAGTGCTTTCGAACGGCAATGTTCGTGGCTGTCTCCTCCTGATTGGTGGAGTTGGCCCAATAGCCGTAGCACCACTTCTGTGACGTCATAGAAGTGTTCAAATCTGGATCAGTCTGTATCAGATCCGTTGCAGCCCCTTTTTTTAGAGATTTGGGTATGGAGGAAAATAAAAAGGGTTGTGTTTTCTGACACTTGGTGAGTTCCCTGGAACACCGGGGACACATACAGTATTCATGTATAAAAGATGTACAAAAGTGCATTTTGCATGATAGGTCACCTTTAAATAAAAAGCAATGTTAATTTTGTTCACAATTTGTTTGGTTCATTTACATTCTTTTTTTTCAAAATAACCAATAAGAGTACCGTTAAAGGACCAGATTGATAAGCGGTATCGATAAAAGTAGTAGTACAGTTAAAACCTTAACGATACCCATAGTTGAGAATGCAAAAAAGGTTATCTTTTATCTGATCTGCTATCCTTGGTTTAAAATGTTGACGGAAAGATTTTTTATTTATCTTTCAGCAGAAAGTTTAATAAAATATGTATTTTTGAATCAAGTATTCATCTTTATTGAGTTCATCGTTAGTTTCCACATGCCTAAAACAACTTCAAGCTAAATCTAAAAGTTGATGGCTAAATAAGAGCGTTTGAGAAATTGTGCAAGGCATAATCAGAATAGTCGATTAATCTTTTCATTAATCAATAGATTAATCAATTATCAAATTATTCATTTGTTGCAGCCCTAGGCTGAATACACCAAAGTAAGGTGTTATTTTTTCTTGGAATAAATATGATACAACTGGTGCGGTGGTCTTTTAAAATGAAAGTATACATTTCACATGTATTGATGCGATTAAACCAGCATATACTTCTGCCAGGGGATGCCACCCCTCAAAATCTCCTGCCACCCTCTTGCCACCTCATGAATATTTGTCTAGATCCGCCCCTGGTAGTAACTATAGTAACGACGCAGTGTAGGCGGAAGCTGTTACTGAGCTTGAAAATAGATAGGGACACAAGGCAGAGCGTTAGCAAAAACGTACCATTCTGCACGGGCTCCAGCACCGCCGTTGCCGAGTCCAGGCCTCCCTCCCTCCCAATGTTGGCCGGTTTATGGTTATGGCCGTATATGGCGTCCATCCGGTCAAACCACTTCCACGGTTTCCTACTGGAACAACTCTGGCCGTTGTGGTCCTTGAGGGCTCTATAAACACTCTTCAGCTTTTTTTGTTTGAGTCTACACTGCAGGAAAGTCCTCGTGAAGCCGTGTACGGCCAACAGTGTGGAGACCTTCCGGTAAACTTTCTCGTTATGCTTCACGCCATTGAGCGCCCGCTGTATTTTTTTTATCCGCAATGAGTTTGAGTAACGTCTGTACCTCGTCAAACGACCACGGCGCTGGTTTTTTTGTTGCCATTTCTTTAAGTATTTTTTTAAATAAAAGATACTTTGTTGAAATTAGAAATACCTGCTAACGGTAGCTCGTCTGTTTTAAAAATGGCGCTGCTTAAGTGCTTATGCGACGCTTGGGGACTGTCTCGCGCAAGAATTGTGACGATTCTCTCTGACCAATCAGCGGTCGGCAGTGTTCACGTCACTAGCTAAGCATATTTTCAGCTCGCTTGGAACCTCGACTGAGTTGGTTCTAAAAAAGTACCCATGAACCGGTACCTACCCCTAGTGGAAAAGCAAAAAAGAGCGAGCCGAGCCGCGCTAAAACCCTGTAGTGGAAATGCACCATATGTTGCATGTTCTATATCTTACATTTGAATGAAGTTGAAGGTTTTTCTAGAAGCGGACTTGTTAATTTGGATTGTTATTAAAGTCTGCAGAAGTTTCCTGTTTGTATCACCTATCTTTAAAATATAAAAAAAAACAATCTTGGCACAGATGGCATGTGTAAAACTGTGGAATTACCTTGCACAAAAATATGTTTTACCAATCCGAAAACAGCATTATCAACGATAAAAAATAGGCATAATGACTCAATATAATTTAACAAATAGTATTATGCAACATTAATAGAACCTATAGCTCACAGAATATCCCAAACGTATCTCACTACTTGCATATTGTCAATATTGAAGCCCCCAAAGTCATTTCTAACAGCAAGCGTAGTTAAAAAAGTTATTGTGATTTAAAAAAATCAATCGGTATTCAAGTCAAGTCTATATTTTCTAACGTATAAAACAACCTGTATAGTATATTGCAAGTCCTTGTGAGTTAGCACCATATACGAATAGGCCAATGAGAAATACATTGTGCATACAAAAGACCAAATGAGCATATATTTAAATGATATGTTATATTAATCGTACTTTTATTTGTAGGCAAGTGAGTTATAATTTTTGTTTGCAAAATTAGCAACATCTCTTCTTCTCTGCGTGTTTCTCTGTACACTGTGAACTTACACACCAATAACACACAGCTGAATAAGTGACTGGTACACACTTACAACTACTATACACTATCAGATGGGACAGAGACATATTGTGGAACATTAGAGTGTGTTCATCTGTCTGCAGACGAACCACATTCATCATGCACAAGAACTAAGCTCTGACACTTCATAAACATGTCTCATACTTAACTTTGCCACTATGAAAAAAGTCCAGCTGTGAGTCCAGGCAAGTTCATCACATCTTCCTCATTCATGGACGTTCGTCAGCCACTGCAAACTGAGGGAAATGTTCATCTTGTTACGACGAATTAATTCCTAAATGTTTGACTACATATCATAAAAATAAAATCAGACATAGAGCTTTTTTAATCAACACATTCTCTGTCTGGAGAAGCTTTCCTATGGACACAAACTAACGTGAAGCTCGCTTTACTGCCAGCTGCTGGTCGGGAGAGGAACTGTCACTGAATGGTGTAACACTGAACTCTAGCGGCCGCATATATAGTACATTATATTCTTTATTACGATATATTATGATAAATTGCTTTACATTATATTAAAATATGCTATGATAATTTATATTGATAGATTGATCGATACATTTTTATTTCAAACAAGTAAAATTACAAAAACAAAACAAATGTTGCAGTGCATAGTCATGTAAAACAAATCAAAACTAAACATGACAACAACAACAACAGCATTAGCAACATAAACAGTGCCACATCTAATGTTCGAAAAGGAGTGAGAAGAAGTATAACTTATTTAATCTCACCCCCTTGTCACTAAATGATTTATTTATAATTTGTAATCTAAAATGTATATGATCACACTATAGTATAGTATATCACATACATATATATATATTATATTTACAATTATATTTGAGATAGTAGTATTTTATATTAAATTATAATTGATTGTATTGTAATCCCAAAAATGATAGTGGGGGATCATGATAGAACAGTTATATTCTAAAAGAGTAATACAGTTAAAAAAACAAAATGTTTAATGGCACATGCCTGAAAAAAAAACGTTATGGTAATCTTTTTGTTGTTGTCAGTATTTGGGCCAGATTTTGAGCTAAATTAAATATGGGTAACTTCCCCTCAATCCACCATATATTTATCCTTTTTGTTTCTTCAATTGGGTTGTAGGCCTTCAATGTGCAAAACGATGCATTTCCAGAGTTGGAGGTTTAAGGCTTCTCTGTGTTCAACTTCAGTATGCAATTTACACAAGTGTGATGAAGAAGCCTGAAGCCTCTGATAATGAACTCTTCAGTGAAGGAGACATCTTAAATCCAGCTTTTTAACCATTAAAAGTAATCCATTTGCTTATTTTATGTTTTATAATAAAGGGAAGGAGCAGATTTATTTGTATTTATCCTTTTTTGTCGAAAAAATATTAGACCAAGTGTTTGTGTGTCTGTCATAAATTAGGTCTAAAATGCCACACATTACAGAAAGCAAAGAAAATCTAAATTTCAATATATATTGAAATTCAGGTTTTATTTTTGCACATATAAGAAATGGGGACAGAAAATCCTAATACCTTAAAGGTAATTTTACTTAATATAGCTCACATTATCGTTTTTTTCAGATTTCCCCTCACTTCTGATTTTTTGCATCTCTCAGTTCTGTTTTAAAATAAAACATATTAAAAAGGAAAAGAAACATTCCTTCATCTATGGGTAGAATTTTACCAGAAGACGACAGTTGTGCCGATATATGATGGTGTCTTTAGCCCCATATTTATATATAGGTTTTACATTTTCAGTCATCCACATCTCCAACTGAAATAATATATTTTTTAAGCAATACAAACCCATGGACAAAGGCTTTTTTTCCTTTTCTAAAATGAAAAAAGACTTGCTTTACTTCATAATACTCAGTATTTTTGGTGCTTTAATGTAAAACAGCTTTCGGCAACACACAAAACAACACAATCAATAAAATGTATTACTTTGCATAGAACGTTTTTTTTTTAACCACTGATCCTTAAATATGTAAAAGTCCACTATCAATGACTATTTACTGGAACATCAAAGTCAGAGCCACTTAGTTATTAAGTGGTGTGAGTGAACAGAACAGAACAAACCCATACACATTGTATATGATCTGCCTTTTTTTCAGCACCAGATGCTAACAACACAATTCCCGCCGGTACCGGTGCGCCCTCTCTCTCTCTCTCCCTCCCTCCCTTTGGCTGTGAGCGCTTCATAAGCCAACATCCCACACTTTCATAACTTACAGCGCCCATTGTACAGGGCAAATTAAGCGTGTAACCGGGGTGAAAAGGGTGTTACCTTTACTTAATTATGAATGTTGTTACATCATGCCCGAAAATTAGGATGAACTCAAACAGTCAAAAGGTGTTTCCCCCCCCCCAGATCTGGCGCCCTGAGCCTATGATGCAACGTCTTTCACTGCCAGCCCTACATGCCAGAGTCACAATCCTCTGCAGAGTCTGCTTCCTGTTT
>NW_011342800.1:0-2643 GCF_000735185.1 Notothenia coriiceps | reverse complement strand
GTCAGAAATGAGCATGCTTGTCATAGAGGCTGAATAATCATGTTAATAACATAGCTATCATATGCCTAAAACAGTCCTGATGCTCTTCTAGGTAATCATACATCCCGTCATGTACAAAATACTGAGTCCTTTCTCAAAATGTTGGCTTTTTTCTCAAAATCTGAAAATTCTGACTTTTTCTCAAAATTCTGTAGAAAGTTTTTTTTGTTTTTTTTCAGAAAATCTCAAAATTCTGACTTTCTCTCAAAATCTAAAACATCTGATTTTTTCTCAAAATCTTAACTTTCTCTCAAAATTCTGAATTTTTCTCAAAATATCAAAATTCAGATTTTTTCCCCCTCAAAAATCTGACTTTTTTTTCTCCAAATCTAAAAATTCAGTTTTCTTTCTCAAAATTCTGACTTTTTTCTCAAAACCTAAAAATTCAATTTTTACTTCAGATTAGCTCCACGTCAGAAATGAGCATGCTTGTCATATGTCTCTCTCCATAGAGGCTGAATCATCATGTTAATCACATAGCTATCATATGCCTCAAACAGTCCTGATGCTCTTCTAGGTAATCACACATGCTGTCATGTACTCAGCTACAGTTGGGATACCTTTGTTATCATGTTACTCTGATACTGGAAGAGGACATTCAGTATTTTCCCACCAGGTGGTATGATTAATGTTTAACATTTGTCTTGCTTTCTGTCTTCAGTGTGTGTATAAGGCTGACATGGAATGGCTCCGAGGCTGCGGCTGGATGCCGGCTGAGTCCGTCCACCACGTCAAAGCCAGGAATGCTCAGTCGATTCTCAACGAGGTATGTTGACCGTAATCACACCGCTGTTTTCTTTCAGCACTTTTTGCCCATTTTTCTGTTTTCAGTTCATTGTGACTCACCTCAATGTTGTTTTTTTACCTTGCAGAGACACTACAAGCAGGGCGCAAAGGATGGCTTCGCAAAATTCACCCACGTCGTGGACCGTCCTGAGCTCATCTTGGCGAGAGTTAACGCCGCTAACCTCAGTGATGTATGTAAAAAAAAGAAGTTTGACTTCTTAATTTCAAGAAGCAAAGTAAAAACGATGAATAACGTTGTTTGCTTCCCACTATAGCTGAAGTACAAAGAGACCTTCAACGCAGAAAAGGGTCACTATATTGGTTCGGACGACACTCCTCAACTGGCACACAGCAGGGAAGTGGGCAAGAACATCAGCGAGGTAATGCAATATCCTAAGATTATTTCATAAATGTATGATATTTGTTGGTAACATCAGACTTGCCTTTAACTCTGTGTCTACTTTGGGTCACTTCAGAAAACGTACAAACATCAATGGGACGAGTCTAAGGCTACTGGCTACAAGCTGGACGAAAAATACATCCCACTTCTCATCGGAAAGAAGGGCAGGGATATCATCAGTGACGTAAGTGACTCCTTTAGGGTGTTCATTGCTAAATGTAAAAGCACAAGGGCATCATGTTTTCTTCTTATAGTAGGTCGACTGAAAACTGACTTTCATTATTCTGGACTTTTTTCTAGGCCAAGTACCATGAGCTCCATGAGAAGGTAAAGGGTCACTACATGGCCGGGACCCTGGTGGACTTCCCTGAGGTGATGCGCTGTGGAGGACAGGAGAAGAACAAGGGACTGGTAAGATATCCTCTATTTATTCCATACATGACAAATCATTTCTGATACTTTTGCAAGGTACTATAAAAGACATCCTTCAATTGATAAGAAAGTTAAACAAGATATGAATGATATTGCAAAATGAAAGTTTAAAAAAGTTATTCAAATACTACAAAAAACTCCCTTAAGCGAGAGATTGATAATCAATAGTCAAAATAGCACCTTTCTTTAGGTAAATCTAAGGTCTGTCACAAACTTGGACCAGGTCAACTTTGATCATAATCAGGTGTGTTGCCTCGTAGGCGTTAACACACATAAGGAATTTGCTTTAATCTATAGTGGTGCGTACATAGGAGAGGAATAAGGTTGCAAGGAGTGAATAGAAGAAGAAATAGACCTTGAAGTGTGATGTTATTGTTGGATATTGCCAGATGTGGGAAGTTATGGAGTACAAATACTTTGTTACTGTACTTAAGTACATTTCTCTTGTATCAGTACGTTACTCCACTACTCTTTTTTTCTGACGACTTTTTACTTTTACTTCTTACATTTTGAACGCAAATACCTGTACTTTCTACTTCTCACATGTTGAACACAAATACCTGTACTTTCTACTTCTTACATTTTTAACTCAAATACCTGTACTTTCTACTTCTTACATGTTGAACACAAATACCTGTACTTTCTACTTCTTACATTTTGAACTCAAATACCTGTACTTTCTACTTCTTACATGTTGAACACAAATACCTGTACTTTCTACTTCTTACATGTTGAACACAAATACCTGTACTTTCTACTTCTTACATGTTGAACTCAAATACCTGTACTTTCTACTTCTCACATTTTCCAAACAGGCTGGTTCCTTTAGTCTGAATGTGTGTTTGGTGGCGTGATCATTATTATTTAGAGTCATTGCGTGCCTATTGATTTGAACACGATCCGTGTATCCATCATTTCCTGGTCTTCTCTAAAGAAGAGGGACCAATGAAAACGTTGTCATGTTGCCGTTGTTCACCATGGAAACA
>NW_011342799.1:0-1556 GCF_000735185.1 Notothenia coriiceps | reverse complement strand
GGCCCTCAGGGGGAGAGGGGAAGGGGAGCGAGTGGTCTCAGAGCAGGTCATTATACAGCTCGAGGGCACACACACACACACACACACACACACACACACACACACACACACACACACACACACTGACACTTTCAATGCATCCTCCATTGCCTCCATCTCCCATATGTCTATTCTTTCTTTCCAAACATCTCTTTCTATATATCTTCCTTTCCTTCAGTCCGAAACTGTTTCTGACTGTGATGTTTTCGACTAGATATTTGTACTAAAATCAGCAATAATTCAGAACATATTGTCTCCTAAGAATTAGTCATCATGTTTGGTTGATTTTTTGTATTGGAAGAACAGGAGAGTTTTTCATCCAGCGGCCTAATTGGTTACAGTGGCATCCAATTAATAGTTAAAAAAGTTAAAGCAGACTGATTTGGCTTTCGTCCCTGATCAAGACTCGCTTAATTACTCTTCCTCTCTTAACGGTTAAATATAGGCCGGTGTTGGTTGCAGGGTAATCGGACCCAGGGTCTGTGGTTAGCTCGAGCTCACCGGCCGGCTTTAATGTTCCGACCGACCCACATCAAAGAGAGTCCCACCAGGCTGCCAAAATCACACACCCTCCACAGCCTGACCCTGTGTGTGTGTGTGTGTGTGTGTGTGTGTGTGTGTGTGTGTGTGTGTGTGTGTGTGTGTGTGTGTGTGTGTGTGTGTGTGTGTGTGTGTGTGTGTGGCAGTGGAACACTCCAATCATGACCTACACATCAAGGTTGAGGTTCTTTGACGACAGGGATTGGGACAGCTGCCACAACAAAAATGATCCAGTCCGCAATTCTTCCTCTTTTTCTTTTGACTTCTGCTCACTTCTCCTCAGGCCTAGGCATGGTTCCTACCTGGATATGTATTTCTAATATAGTCACGGAGATCTTTAAATAAATATCAGCGCTCAGAGTACAGGTCTGGTTTATCTCCATTAGTTTGCTTTTGTTTGGTTAACCTTTAGTTCTTTTGCATAAATGTTTTGTTCTCTCAGCTATTTTTGGAATGAAAAACATCTTCAGTGGAGCCGCTGTCCCGATGTTCTCTCGGTTAGGGTTAGTTTATGGTTTTTGCATTAAACACATCAGATACAAATAGTATTCAGTGCAGGAAGAGGCAGAAAATCCAGTGGACTTATTTAAAGCCTCCACCTTAATATCGTTACATAAAATGAATGTACAAATGATAATTGGATTGTGAAAGTGAAGGCAAACTAATAGCACACAGATAATAAAAACAACAATAAAACAACAACTAAATGTAAAAAACAATCTATTTCTCATGTTGTGACGATTTCTCCTTTAAAACAGTTGAGCTTGAAGGTTTTATTGCAACGCTGTTGTATTTGAATGCATTAGTTCTAGATGTACCAAAGAAACTGGAAAGAGTGTTTTTATTTTTAATTGTATTTTTAACTCTAAAAAATAGATGCGAGCTATAGCAGACAACGTTCTTGTTGCTCTGCGTTGTTAATGAGTGAGACACACCGGAGTTGAGGATCTGTGGGGTTTATTCTCCCAAAAATATCA
>NW_011342798.1:0-3057 GCF_000735185.1 Notothenia coriiceps | reverse complement strand
ATGCTTCTCCACTCATATCTCATTCAAACCAACGCAACTCCGGTTCAAGCTCCGTGCTAGAGCTTTTCAGGTTCAGAACCGGTTCTTCGGTTTAGCTTCGGCCAGCGCCATATAGATAGCTCTGGCTTCGGCTCTTTTCACACTGTCCAGAGTCCGACTGGTGCTGCGTCATTGCGTCATCGTTTGCGTCATGACGTAACCGTTTGCGTGCCTGCTTCATAAAGCCAAACCGCGCGGAAACCCCTCACAGCTCACACCGACAACAACAACAATGGCCGATTGTGCTCCAGCTTCCTCTGTACCTCTTTGGAAGACCAGTTTCCCAGTAGGTAGCTGGTCTCTTCAGTGGACTGCTTGGCTGCTTGTTAAGTTTCTCGTTGTGTACAAACTGGATAAAACACCAGCTTTTTGTTGTTGTTCAGGAGTTGATCCCGCCCCTGCCCCTGGCCCCGCCTCGACGTAAGCGTGACGTATGTGGTGCTTTTGCTCTGGCCGGACAATTTTTTAGTGCTAGAAATGAACCGGATTCCGGAGCTAAGAGGCTGCTCCGCTGCGGTGTGAAGAGGAAAACCTGGTGCTTTTCAAGCTCCAGCTCCGAACCGGCCCTGAAACACCGTTGGTGTGAATGAGGTAATTGAGTCCTGACTTCAGAAGTTTCCCCCACAATTATGACCTATAGATTTAATAAAATAAATAAAGAGACTTTCTATACTGTTAACCGCAGTTTGTGTCTCGTCACAACACTAAATGGTGTTTTAAAAAAAATTCTAAACTTCTCCCAAGCATTAAGGGTTTTAGATGACTTTTATTAATTTTTTATTTTATTAAAGACAGACACAAAAATAAAACAGCAATGCCGTACAAGGAGTATGCTCAAAATGCTGGGATTTATTTGCCGTGGATGTGTACGTATTTATTGTTACATTTTTTTCAATGTGTGTTTTCCTCTTGATTTAATGTTTATCTACTAGTCTGCTGTTCGGTATAAATGTCCTCTTTCTGGGATGAATAAAGGATTTCTGATTCTGAAAAAAGATCAGAGGAGAAGAGAAGTAGGGTATGGGAGGAATAACGGTGTTCATTTATTTTACACATGTGTTTCTAATTCTAACACCTAGTGTAACCATAGAAACACATGCATGCACATTATCGTTCAATTCCTAAATATACTTATTGCTATTATTTTATTATTTATTTATTTCCTTACTCTTCATGAATGATAGTGTCAAATGCTCACCATCACAGTGTTTTAGGTGTCTGATCTTACCCATACCTATGTTATTCCATTTCAAACTTCGGGTAATTATCAATGGACGATTTGTATAGAAATTCTGAATTTGTTCAATTGGATGTCCAAGTATTCTTACAAAATCACAGGTTTTCCATTATTGTAGATTGTAGATTGAGACAGGTACAGCTACAAGGGTGTATGTTTTATTTCTGCAGCATAGACAGTACAGTACAATGCAGTCATTAAAGAGGCCCTTGTTTAGAGATATTCTCTCCTGTCATTCTCAACACAATGGGCCACTTGGCTTAACCTTGTAGCTTCCATGAACAAACAAAAACACATTAGGACTGGTACGTCAACTGAGAGCTGGAAGGTCTTCCTTCACATGACCTTTTTTCCGTTTCATTTCATTTAGCTGATGCTTTTATCCAAAGCAACATGCTATAAGTGCAATCATCCATGAGGATACAAACTCAATCAATACATGTTTTCTGTTGTCCTAGGCTTTAATCATTCCACTTTTTAAGCCTCCTCCCTCATATTCCATTATGACATAGGAAACCATTTCTCCCAAGTGGGTTTTCTGTGGCATCTGCCAGCTGTGACAGAGACAGGAAGTCAGAGAAAACAACGCTAAATAAGATACAAGACATTATTTTGTGCACCTTTCCCACATTTTTGATATTGAAGAAAATCACTTAAGGTGAAGATTATGCAACAAGATTATACAGCAAGTTATAAAGAGCATCTAATTATACTTTTTTTTAATGATTCCTAAACAGCTTTATGGATGTTTATGTCATCAGATATAAGCTACTCTTAGTTCCATCAGAGCTAACTGTGTGAAAAGAAGCACTTTTTAGCCTGATACACATTTAAAGGTTAATGAATCCATATTCCTGTGCATTCAGGGGCGGATCTAGACAAATATTCACGGGGTGGCAAGAGGGTGGCAGGAGAATTTCAGGGGTGGCATCCCCTGGCAGAAGTATAATGCTGATTTAATCGCAGTCATATCAATCAATGTTAACTCGGAAAGCCACAATATTGATATTTTAACTCAATAACATTAGGTGACATTATTGTGGCACATCAGTAAAGCCTTAAATATAATATATAAGGTGGCACACGTAATTTAATGAATTTTAACTGAATGAGTTGGTTTAACTCTTAGACCAGCAGGGGTACCAAATATGCAGACTGCTGCAATAAATACATTAATTAATTGTCTCATCGATGTGTGTCTGTATGAATATGATAATATTAACAATCATATTATTCCTATCAGCTGTCAATCACTGTTATGATTCACATATTCAGTGTTATTATTAAATAAACTATATTTTTTGGAGGAGTTAATGATGAATGTTCCTCAAGATGCTTGCTCACCCTCCTTCAAATTTGAAAGACCAGTAATTACTATCATAAATCAAAAGAATCAAAAGAACAGTTCAGCGCCCCGCAACTTCATTGCAAAAACGTACAACCTTGACTTTACATCAGAAAGAACAAACATTAAAGAAATGACTAACTGCATCAGTTAGGGTTAAAAAACGTGTATTCAGCTAAAACATATATCGCTGCAGTTATTATCCAGTGGAATGCCCGTACCTACTGGCCTAGTTAAATCAAAGTGGTTACTTTTTTTTGGCTGGGCAGTGAAGTTTTACACACCGTCTTATTTGACTTTCTCAGGACTTGAAACTGTTTTTTGGGGGCAGACCCCCACAAAGAAGAAACATATATTTACACATGTAAGGTCATCTTCTTAAACAGTTTATTATTCTCATCGACTCATCCGTGAGCAGAGCATCAAGTTGGCATGT
>NW_011342797.1:0-3843 GCF_000735185.1 Notothenia coriiceps | reverse complement strand
TAAATACCTGTACTTCCTACTTCTTACATGTTGTAACACACATACCTGTACTTTCTACTTCTTACATGTTGAACTCAAATACCTGTACTTTCTACTTCTTACATGTTGAACCCAAATACCTGTACTTTCTACTTCTTACATGTTGAACCCAAATACCTGTACTTTCTACTTCTTACATGTTGAACTCAAATACCTGTACTTTCTACTTCTTACATGTTGAACCCAAATACCTGTACTTTCTACTTCTTACATGTTGAACCCAAATACCTGTACTTTCTACTTCTCACATTTTCCAAACAGGCTGGTTCCTTTAGTTTGAATGTGTGTTTGGTGGCGTGATCATTATTATTTAGAGTCATTGCGTGCCTATTGATTTGAACACGATCCGTGTATCCATCATTTCCTGGTGTTTTCTAAAGAAGAGGGACCAATGAAAACGTTGTCATGTTGCCGTTGTTCAGCATGGAAACATTCATTAGCTAACAATGACATTATTGTTCTATTAATATAAAGGGAGGTCAGGTACTCTTTAAAACAGCTGCTAGTTATGGGTACTTTTTACTGAAGTACATTTCAAAGCCTCTTTACTTTGACTTGAGTAAAGAAGTTTAGTCAGTACTTCTACTTTCACCAGAGTATTTTTAAACACGAGTATCTGTACTTCTACTTTGTAAAGGATGTGTGTACTTTTGCCTGTCTGGTGACAGTATTACCTGGATGTCGATAGCGGGGGCTAATGTTTGTTTGACATTATCCGCCATGGAGAAGTCCCCCTCGGTTACCGTCCTGTGAACGATGTCGTTAGAGTTCACCATGGCCACCAGTTTCAGAGGCAATCCCATCTGCTTCACGATGTATCCAGCTGAGACAAAACAAACACAGACAGACACGCATGTTGGGAACAAATACAAATCTTTGCTGCTAAAATTATGATGATGATATGATAATCTTGTTGCCAGCTCATAGTTGTTGATTACCCCAACGTTGTATGACAGAAATGTATAGTAAGGCTCCCCGGCAGCACATAGAAACCACCGGATGCTAACCTGCATATGTTGGGCAATTTGCACAATTAGCATAAGTTGCGTTAATTAAAATGAATAGCATTCTAGCCTAATTAAACAATAGTGAAAGAGTGGCTTGGCCGATTTGGAGGGATGTATGGGGGCTATTGAGGATGTTGAGTCCATGTATGATATTTTCAGGATCAACAATGGCAGTTTTAACAAGAAAATGGCAATATCTGTACTCTCTGTTGACTGATTTAGTTTAATTTTGGATTGATTTGGAGGATTTAAGGGACTCTGGATCATTTGGATAGGACAGATTGTCTATTTATTTGAAAAATAAATATTATCCTTTTCATCTGGTGCTCTCTATATCCAATGGTTGCAACACTACTCAGTACTCATGGTAGTCAAAATCAGCCAACCTAGAGTACACCTTTTTGATCAAGTTACTTTTATATTTTGATACTCAGACTAGGTTACTGATTCCTTTTTTTGACATTTAACTAATTATTGTAACAGAGGACATTTTTAAAGTAACCCTCCCAACCCAACTGTCAAGCCTGATTATTAAACACTCAGCTTAAGTTGAGTACTAGTTAGTCAAGCTCTGGATTATTGACTGAAGTCATCGTCTAACCCAGTTCCCCACCAGCTGCAGTGATACGATACGATATACTTTATTGTCCCGGTAAGGACATTTGTTCTGCAGTTCCACATACATGTACATATACAAACATAATAAACATTAAAATACATTCACATACCATCACTCATACACCGTTTGAACAAAAACAATACACAGATGCACATACTGACAATGGCGACCTATTGCACAACCCTCATGGCCAACATTTAAAAATTATATTTCATTACATGTGAATGTTAAGAAGCTTAATGGGCAAAGGTAGGAATGAGTGCTTGTTGCGGTTCAGCCTGAACCCTGAATCTCCTACCAGACGGGAGGAGCTGGAATTCTGGGTGGAGTATGTGGGATCAGTGTTGCACGGTGCACCGATACTAGAAAAGTATCACGATACCCTGCCGTTAAAACCGCTACGATTATTTCATTAGTATCGGTACTTTAAGAATGACATGTTTTAATAAGAGCCGTATTTCCTGTGTGTGTTCAGCGCTCTGCTTCCACTTCCTTCTCTCATATCATTACATGTCACTTGTTAGACGCTTTTATCCAAAGCGACTTACATACTCAATACTGTGGGCAATCCCCACAGGAGCACTTTGGGGTGAAGAGTCTCAGGGACACAACGACATGCTGACTGCAGTGGGGTTTGAACCTGTGCCCCCCTGAACCCAACACCAACGCACTAACCCACTGCGCCACACGTCTCCTATCATGTGACGAAACGAGAAGCGTGGCTGCACGTGCGATTGCTATTGCGGATGTGCCTCGGCTTGTAGACAAAAAAGACGCAAGAAGCGACATTTTGAAGTATTTTGGTTGAATCTCCGACAGCGAGGGCAAGCCTACGAACACCACGAGGCCTGTCTGTGAGAGATGTTTCAGATCCCTGCAAACCAAGGGATCCAACACATCAAACTTGGCAAGTTGTTTGAGACGATGCTGCTATTTTAGTTCATACGGATTCTTGTCATTTTATCTTGAATGCCATTGTTTTGTTATTGTTCTCATTGTTCAAAGGTTTGTGTTATGACTGACAGGTTTGAAATAAAGCACAATAATGACATTTAAGACTGTTTCGAAATCGCAATTCTTGATTTGGTATCGGTATCGAAACTAAAATGTTGGTATCGTGACAACACTAGGTGGGACACCATGTTTTGTGCCTGTCTAATAATGGACTGCTCATATATGTTTTGGAGAGATGGATGTGTTTTGACCCCCATCATTGTCACAGCAGTCTGTACCCAGTGTTCAAAATGGGGGGGAGCCAGGGGGAGCTTCGCTCCCCTAAAGAGGGGGGGAGCTCCCCTGAAGGCCGACTTTGAGATAAATAGGGGGAGCCCAAAAAAATGGTGCATATTTACACACAGATTAGACATGTTGAATTTCTGTAAATAAAAGTTCTTGAAATAAATAATAGTTATTGTTCATTACAGTTTCTGAATATTTGTTTTATATTTGTGAATATCTCTGGGTGTTGCCATCTGTACGTGGCGTTGCTGCATTCTTTACGCTGCTATGGTTACGGCGGCGATGCCGGAGGGGTATTTGAAATGTTCATATTGATATTTTTTTAACTCTGGCTTTGTAATAAAAAATATGGCGAAACGAAAACAGCCAAGCCTCGCAGCTTTTGGATTCACAAGCAAAGAAGCAAAGGAGTCTGAAAATGACAACGTGAACGGAAAAACTTTTAGTTGGCCGGCTGTAAGCGGCGTTAGGGTCGAGTTTGACAGCTCCACACCGAGGGAGAGGCCTGCCGATGCGGAGCCTGAAGGGGCTTCAACAACGGCCACAGCTGCTGGCGCCACCAGCGCTAGCGAACCTGACGATGCCCATGACCTGCTTTTTAACTAGAAATAGAAAAGATGGAGTGAGTGGAATGAAAGGTATCCATGGCTCTTCATAAAATTAAAATAAATGTGGATGTGAGATTTGCAATGAGGAAAAATGTTTATTGATCTCCCTGCCGCTCGCAGATAATGGATTCAGGGAAAAGTCAGCAGTGATCAACAGAATAAAAAGATTTATAAGCACCATAAGAGCCAGGCACACCAAAAAGCGATCGAGATTTTGGAGATGAGAAAAAAGATGTCCTACCAAACAAGGCTATTGGCAATCACTGTTGATCTAATGCAGGAAACATCTTTCAGTCAACAGAGCGTGCGTGTGACATATTTAGTAGCAGGA
>NW_011342796.1:0-1720 GCF_000735185.1 Notothenia coriiceps | reverse complement strand
GACTTAGTTTAACCGACTGATATATCTTCTTCCTTCCCCTGACATGTCCTGTTTATCAGTGAAAGCATGGTGAAGTTAACACCATTGATTCTCTGTTCCTCAATGTGGATTATATGCAGCATAAACATAAATAAACAGGGATTTTAGTAACAGTGCTTTTTTAATTTTTAATATGGAAAGGAATAAACTGTTTGTCTCACCCCTGATCCACATCCTCCTGTCATCCTCCAACAGGGTGAATAACCTCGATATCTGCCTCCAGATCTCAGTCCGTCATTTCATCTCCCCTCCTGTTCCAGATGGATCACACTTTACATTACAGCCCGAAACAAAAATAATTACTGGGTTATTTTACCAGGAAAATGTGGGACTGAGAAGTTTTAGAAGAATTAGAAGGAATGAAGTAATGAGAGGTCACACATTTTGTTTAAGAGGGAATCAAACTACTGATAGTATTTCTTTATTGAGTAAAAACGATCAATTATTTCAAGAAAATGGTAACTCCAGAGTAAAAGTGTCCATGGTGAAAATGGTGATGATGTAAAAACGACTTTAAATATTTATCTATAGAGTATTTTTACTTCAACACTAGTTTAGGCTAAACCAGGGAAGATGGGTAGTTTAGCTATACAATATAATAAGTATGTTTTTAAAATGATAATAATATAATGACTGATCCAGCTGTTGATCTAAACTGATGCTTAATCCATTAGCAATAACATTAATTATTGTCACAAAACCCTCATAAATCATGTTTATTCAAAACATTTTTGCAACAGTACATACTTTATACTCATGAGTAAACATAATGCTGGACGAGTTTGATGTTCAATTAACATAATGAGGAAAAGGTTCTTCACTTAAGTACCTGGCATGTCTTAAAAGTGATTATATTGAACAAAGCAATACAATGCTTTGAAATCCAAATGTATATTTGTCAGCAAAAATGTATCTGATTTGATTCAAACTATACTTACATAATTTACCGCTGGAATAGGAAAGCATTTTGTAGACTTCTCTTTGCAACAATATGTTTGATATTTTAACCTGATCTGTGAGAGAGCACTGATTTAACCCGGGACATTTGAAAGCTTTTTAAAGGATCTTCTTTCCGGACTAGGAGGAGGAGGAGGAGGAGGAGGAGGAGGAGGAGGAGGAGGAGGAGTCACCACAGGGGCTGCATCAGAAGAAGTGAAGGTTCCTTCCATCACATCTGAAAACGTTTAGTGAGAGCATGAAGTTATGGCGGCTAAACTTTGCTGAACTTTACAAAGTCCAGTTGAACAGTTTTGTATTGATGATTTTTTTAATACAGTTTACAATATGTGTAGTGTGTGACCCTTTGACAAAGAGAGCAGATAATTTGATATTATAATTAGAACATACAGAAATATTCAGTATTTACTGAGCCAGCTGAACGCCACACTGATACAAAAACAAACACATCATCTTAAGGTTCTTTAATAATCATATTAGCAACAGTTACATAGCAAAGGTCATTGGCAATGAACATTTTAAGTTGTAGGCTCCCACCAACAATGATATTGATGGGAGATACAGCATTAGCATTAAGTATAACGATTTGGTATTCACAATGCTAAGCTAATGCAATGATTGATTATTGTGTCCAAAAATGCTAATGGTTAAGCAAAAACAGAACAGCTGTAGAGAAGTTGCAGGAGTTCATGTCCGTCTCCATTACTGGAGACTAGCCAGGTCC
>NW_011342795.1:0-2642 GCF_000735185.1 Notothenia coriiceps | reverse complement strand
GGGGGGTGGTGTTACCTTGGTTGGTTATTGGATAAAAGTGTCTAACAAGTAACATGTAATGTAATAAAGTGGCCAAAATCTGATCAGCTCATTTTCAGACAGGTTTTTATATAAATGGATCAGGACAAAAAGTGAGCGAATCTTTTTTCCTGAAACTTTCAGAATCTCTTTCCACAGAGGGGAAACGTGTTTATGTATAAAATATATGAAAAAGTGGATTTTGCATAATAGGTGACTTACAAACATACGGATGTTATTTTTAGCTTGCTGAAATGTATTGAGGCATTCTAAATAAATTAGTCTTAAACAATCATTCTTAAACCCATTTATTAATAACCCTTTAGTTAAAACAATGGAATGTCCACTGATGTTCCTCCATCCTTTACTTTGGAGATGCAAATATATTTTTTACGTGGTCGTCAAACTACATTTTTCTCAAAAAATAAGAAACAATCCATTGCAGTTTAATGTGGCGAAGAATTCAGATGCTTCACTTTACTAAAAATAATACATTATGTCAAAATACTTCATTACAAGTAAAAGTAATGCACTCAAAATCTTGCAAAAGTGCAAAAGTATTATCAGCAAAATGAACTTAAAATATAAAAGTAAAAGTAATCGTGCAGAATGTGGGTATATAATTATATTTATATATGTGAAAGATAATATCGTTCCATCACGTAGTATTTTACTGTTGTAAACAAGCACATTTCTGATTGACTTTTTTTTGTGACTTAAAGAGTTAGTCCACTAGTTCCATTTTTAGAGATGGAAATGTATTAAAGTAGCCAATAGGCGCTTTCACACCGGAGTACTTTTCCCAGTATAGCTCCGATATAGTTCAGAAAATGTGCGTTCACACCAAAGAAATTCGGAACTAGAATTTAGTTCATCAGAACTTTTTCACCCCCTTTTCAGTCCCTGCTAGATAGCAGGTACTTTCCTAGGACAAAAAGGTTCCTATGTCTGATTGGCGGGGGGGATTGCAAACCACGCCCCCCAACTCCGGGGACTTCCGGCCGGGGACCATACTTGCCAACCTTGAGACCTCAGAAATCGGGAGCATTTCCAAAACCACCACGGGGGAGGGTGCTAGTGGATCGCCGGAGCTGTATTAGATTAACATTAACATGCTTATTGTATAAGTGCACTGCCTTGCGGCCTGTAGCACCATCCTTGATGGAGCATATGTGTGGGCTGGACCTGTATTTTACAGGAAAGTAGTGAGCAAAGGGTAGAGTTGTTGATTCTTGTTCTGTTTTCTGTGACTATATCTTCTTCACCCTCTCAGACTTTCAGTTGCGCGCGCTACTAAAGAGATGCGCTACCATGGAAACCAAACAATGGTGTAGCTGTATTAAAGTCAGAGTGGAAACAGTGGTGAGTAAATCTGATTTTGTCAGAAATCATGAGAAATGCGGGAGAAATATGACCCCGGGAGGAAACCGGGAGAGGGCAATGAAATCGGGAGTCTCCCGCGAAAATCGGGAGGGTTGGCAAGTATGCCGGGGACTTCGGGTGGCAGTATAAGAAGAAGTGACGTCAGCGGCTTCATTTGACTAATTCAGGGACTTATTCCGGTGTGAACGAGATCTGCTCTTTAGTTCATTAGAACTAAAGAGTTCTGATGAAATAAGTTCTGATGAACTAAGTACGGCAAAGTACTTGGTGTGAAAGCGCCTATTGCTGTTAAATAAATGTTGAGGAGTAAAATTACATTATTTCCCTATTAAATGCAGTGGAGTAGAAGTGTAAAGTAGCATAACATGGAAAAGCTTGAGTAAAGTACAAGTACCTCAAAATGGTAAAGTAAATGTACTGAGTTACTTCCCACCTCAGCCTGACACACTCCCTTTAAATGTCAGAGTGTCTCAGGAGAAACGTTGTCCTGCTTCTCCATTCCGGATGTGTATGGGACGTGATCATAAAACATAAAAAATAAACATATTTGTAAAGTGGGGGGACACAAACGGGATTTCGAAAAGTGTCACGGTCAAACTCCTTATGAAGTGGTGAGGTTCCGCTCCACATTGCTTTTCTTCCAGACTGCAACGCTGTTGTGTGTGTTTGTGTGTGTGTGTGTGTGTGTGTGTGTGTGTGTGTGTGTGTGTGTGTGTGTGTGTGTGTGTGTGTGTGTGTGTGTGTGTGTGTGTGTGAGAGAGCGTTTCAGTACATTTCACATGTGTGTATGAGAGATTTATTTGGTTTCAGTTGTGTTTGTGTGGGCAGGCTTGGATTGGCCATCGGGAGATACAGGACTTTTCCCAGTGGGCTGCTACCTTCGGTGGGCCGCTGGCTCTGGCATAGGTGGGCCGTGGACTTTCACAGCGCCGGTACCGCATCTGCCACCGCATCCGCCACCGCATCCGCCAACGCAAACACCCACCGTTGCGAGTCTCCGGCTGTAACAGTCCACTACCGCCCGCGAGGACTCAGGTTCGATTCCGGCCTGAGGTAAAACAAATTATTAAAAAAATTATAATAATCTCCCGTTCATCGCGTCCATTCACGACCCACCAGTGGGGCGCGCCCCACACTTTGAGAAACGCTGGGCTAACCCATACAGTGGTGGGGCTCAAGTCAGTATTTGCGATGTAATTACATACACGTTATATCGCCCCCCTTGACAGTGAAACGCCATG
>NW_011342794.1:267753-272753 GCF_000735185.1 Notothenia coriiceps | reverse complement strand
CACGCTTATGTTGTTTCCGTTGAGAAAAAACGGAGCAGAGCACGCTCAATAATCTGCATCAGAGAGAAATGTTTTACTCAATGAATATGACGTTAGTATCAGAGTCATGATTACAACATTAACTAGACATAAATGATTACAGCTAAAATAAGCACTTTACGGGAGGTAGTGGTGCATTTACAAGAAAACAAATATATACTTTTTTAGGAGAAAAAATAATCTCAAATTTAGGAGATAAAAAATAATCTCAAATTTAGGAGAAAAAATCATTTCAAATTTAGGAGATAAAAAATAATCTCAAATTTAGGAGAAAAAATTATAATCTCAAAATTAGGAAAACAAATCTAATTTAGGAAAAAAAAAATGTACAAGAAAAAAAATACGTGAATTTGCGAGGAGAGAAAAAAACACAAATTTAGGAAAATAATAATAATCTCAAAATTTAGGAGGAAAATAATAATCTCAAATTTAGGAGGAAAATAATAATCTCAAATTTAGGAGGAAAATAATAATCTCAAATTTAGGAGGAAAAATCTAATTTGGGAAAAAAAAAATTTACAAGAAAAAAATACGTGAATTTGCGGAGAGAGAAAAAAAAAACAGGAAAAAGAAAAAAATCTCAAATGTAAAAAAAAAAAATACCTTGCATTTTCTCTTAGATTATACAAATATTTGTGAGAACTGAACCACATATCAGAATGTTTTCCTAATCATTTAAAACTTTAATTTCAGAAATATTCCTGATCTGTTTCTTCTTCAAAGGCCGCTGTAAAATGTGTTCGTACACAAGAAGACGCCGCGTGTGACACAGATATCTGGATGATTCATGATTCCCTCCGTGGGTTTGGAGTGGCGTCAAAGTTTCCTCCACTAGACGTTACACACACGGCTGACATGAATTATTAAATAGAAACACACACACACACACACACACACACACACACACACACACACACACACACACACACACACACACACACACACACACTATTTCGAAGGCTCAGATTTGAATGCAGTGAACTCGCCCGCTGATGATTTCATTCTGCTTCTTCAAACATTTCTTTTTGGAAGTTCTTTCACTAACTAAGTGTTTGCAGGTGAAGCAGCGATATTAAAGAAGTCAGTGAGGCTTTTTCAGCCAATCAGATCGCTTTAAATTAAGCGTCAAAGAGGAAACAATGGGACAAAGATGATACCTCGTAAAAAAAACATTGATTTGGGGTAGGTAATTCACTTCAGAAACACTTGTTGTTATATTCCATGGAATGCTCTTAACATCCCGATAGCAATGAATATATTAAATGCTTTGACAAAAAATCCATACAAACATTTCATCTGTGGAAGCCGTGGCGCTGTAAAAAGCACGACCAATCATCTGAGCCGGCCCGGCTAAAGTAACTGGATGGCCTACCTGCCTGTCAGCCTTCCATCTGTGCACAAACTTATCTCGTGCCCTCATTGGTCATGTGCGCGTTCGTGTGTGTTGGAGGAGGGGCTCTGTGAGGAAGTCTGAAGGAAGGGGCAGATTTTTTTTTCCGGCTGCGCACTCGAGCTGCTTTCTCCATTCTTACCTACCCCAACTTTAATTGGTTAGGTTATTGACAAAAATATCTGAAACTAATTAAATAAATGATACATTTTCGAGTGAATCGCATTAAATGAGGCTAATTTTAATACAAAAAATAAGAAACATACTTGAGAAACAAACCAAAAAACACACGCACATCAACAACCAGCTTGCACGTGCTGTGAGAACCCAGCAGGAGAGCAAAAGTATGGGCTCAGAACAGTCTCATAATACACACATGCACACAGAAGGATTCACACTTGTGTTTTTCAATGCACACACAAATGTGTTCCGTTTCATATACATGTAAATAAAATCCAAATAAAGAAAAAAGTTTTAAATGTGTATTTTTGATCCTCACATATTAGTTTTCCGTTTAAAACCTCTGAACCTGCAAACACAAACCGCTTTCTGTGCACGGATCGCTGTTTATTCGTGTGTGGGTTTTTTGAGACTCCCCTGACGCTCACCCGATTCGTACTTGTAATTTCTCTCATCTATAGCCAATCAGATTTCTCCTCCAGTCTAAGCCAATCACATGAGCGCGCCCCCACGAGGGTAGGATTTCTTGCGTTCATAACACTTCATGTATGCATTTTGCGCAGTCCGGTCAGCTCGCTAAACAGAGGGCGGAGCTTCAGGTGATCATGCAGAGCTGCATGTCTCCGTCAGACTCAGCAGCTGATCTGATCTCTCTCTTTCGTCCGGTTACACTTCACTCGCGTTTATGTCCATATCGATCAGATCCAGCTCTCCTGATCGGCCTTCATAGAGAGCACCGATCAAACTATTTAGAGTGAATAATATTGGTTTTGCCTGCCTTTTGTGTACACACAAGCATTCATCAATGGTTCGGAAAGTGGCGCTGTACCTTAATAATATAAAGGCTTGTATTTGCGTGCATTTCCTGTTCGGAAAGTGGCAATGTACTGAGAGTGGAGGTGTCCTGAGATTAGCTCCATGGACCTGTCAGCTCCGGACTGCGCAAAATGCGTATATGAAGCGCGACGTCATGAACTGAACGCAAGAAATCTACCCTCGTGGGGGCGCGCTCATGTGATTGGCTTAGACTGGAGGAGACATCTGATTGGCTATAGATAGAAAAAGTGACAAGTACGAATCGGGTGAGCGTCAGGGGAGTCTCAAAAAACCCACACACGAATGCACAGCGATCCGTGCACAGAAAGCGGTTTGTGTTTGCAGGTTCAGAGGATTTAAACGGAAAACTAATATGTGAGGATCAAAAATACACATTTAAAACTTTTTTCTGTGTTTGGATTTTATTTACATGAATATGAAACGGAACACATTTGTGTGTGCATTGAAAAACACAAGTGTGAATCTTTCTGTGTGCATGTGTGTATTATGAGACTGTTCTGAGCCCATACAAAAGGACTACACACACACACACACACACACACACACACACACACACACACACACACACACACACACACTCACACACACACACACACACACACGGTGTGACTGGGGACCATCTGTGACTTACACAACCTCCCTGCCTCCATCTGAACATGTTATTCTGATGTTAAAATATACAACTAATAATAGCCATAATAAAACTAAACAATATTATAGGTGATAACTTTGGTTAACAAATTAACAATTCAGTTTTGCTCTAAACTGATGTTTAAAAAAGTACTTTATCCATGAAAGCATTACATTTATTTTCAATTATTTGTTTGACTTAATTTCCCACCTGCTAGTATATTATAATATCTGTAAACTATATGTATTTCTCTTCATATAAATGAGTGATATTCAGCTTTTCGTGCTCTTGTTTCCATCACTCAAGCTTTGTATTTCCTCTCAGTGTTGTGAGAGGGGGGGGGGGCAGCCTGCAGGGACAGGTCATGTGACACACAAACAGGAAGTCAATTAACACAGAACACAGCGTTATGTAAGCGTTCGCCTCACAGCGGAGTCTCATTGATAAAAGCAGAGGACGGTCCGTTCATCACGTGTTGCTTTTTAAAGGGAATGCCCTGTAACAAAATAAGCTCTTTGTTACATAAGGACACTTTTCTACTGCTGACAATAAGTTACGTTCTAAAGAAATATGTGAGAGAATTTACCAGATAATAAATAGAAATTATTTATTTTGTGCCCATAGAGTTTATTAGCTGCTCCATTCAACAACTGGTATTTCAATAAAGCAGCATTCACATCTATTTTCCAGATTTACCTCCCACAATGCATCACTGGCGACGATATTCTCTGACTGAGCTGAGACCAAGGCCCCAGGAAGTGCGCCGGACTCTGTGCTCAACATTCGTAGTGTCCAAACGGCGGTACTGCAACTTCCGTATCAGTCCGTGACATCCCCCGGCACAAAACAACTTTTCCCCATAGACTAACATTGGGAAAGAGACGTCTGTAAATCAGCATGCTCTGTGAGCGCACATACAGGTTCTTCTGCTCTGACAGCCAGGCATGCTGGGTAATCTGTGACGTTTCGCTCTCTCAAAAGTTGGGCCATTTTGTCCTCATGAGCCAATGAGCAGCTCTCAGAGGAAGGAACGAGACCCCGCCTCCCACGCTGAATCCAGTTCTTATTAAACATCCATGGCTGAGACGTGGATATTCAAATAAAATATTCAAATCTCCAATAAATAACTCCTACTTATAACAGACACTAGAGGCTTCTCAATACTCAAATTCCCCCTCCTCGACTCCTCGAATCCTCGACTCCTCCACTCCTCGGTCCTCCGGTAGTGACCCGGAAATGAATTTCAGCGCGCCATGTTGAAGGACATCTCATTTCTCTAAATGCACTTAGAGGACCGAGGATCGAGCGTCAAGGAGGCTCTCTGGAGGAGCTCTAACCGAGGAGACACTGATGGCTCCTCCACGGATGCATTTCCGGGAACGGTGGAGTCGTGACGCACGGCCGGACTTATCTCAGCCAATGACAGCTCTGCATGCATCCCCTGGATATTATTTTAGAAACTGCTTTCATCGCATCGCGATGTTTACAGAGAGAACAGCTGTGAGGTCCGTGCAGAAAGCAGAGCAGTGTGTAAAATATATATCACTCAGTATAACAGGCCTACTCTTCTTTATTTGCTTTAGTTTAGTAGATAACTACAAACAAAGAGTCAATATTTTTCTAAGACCATTTAGTGATTCAAATAATAAAATACACAACGGCTGTAGCCTGATTATGCTTTAGGAGCAGTAGTTGTGTGTGTGGTACAGTGTGTAGGTGTGTGTGTGTGTGGTACAGTGTGTAGGTGTGTGTGTGGTACAGTGTGTAGGTGTGTGTGTGTGGTACAGTGTGTAGGGGTGTGTGTGGTACAGTGTGTAGGTGTGTGTGGTACAGTGTGTAGGTGTGTGTGTGTGTGGTACAGTGTGTGTGTGGTACAGTGTGTAGGTGTGTGTGTGTGTGGTACAGTGTGTAGGTGTGTGTGTG
>NW_011342794.1:252510-267729 GCF_000735185.1 Notothenia coriiceps | reverse complement strand
TGTTGCCTTGGCAGTCTCAGTTTTTTGAAATGTCGTTGCGTTTTATGAAATGCTGTAGCGTTTTGTGAAATGCTGTAGTGTTTTGTGAAATGCTGTGGCGTTTTGTGAAATGCTGTAGGGTTTTGTGAAATGCTGTAGTGTTTTGTGAAATGCTGTAGTGGTTTTGTGAAATGCTGTAGCGTTTTGTGAAATGCTGTAGTGTTTTGTGAAATGCTGTAGGTTTTGTGAAATGCTGTAGGTTTTGTGAAATGCTGTAGTGTTTTGTGAAATGCTGTGGCGTTTTGTGAAATGCTGTAGTGTTTTTTGAAATGTCGTTGCGTTTTATGAAATGCTGTAGCGTTTTATGAAATGCTGTAGTGTTTTGTGACATGTTGTTTTGACTTGCATTTCAGGGCCACCGTAGTTTGATGTGTTAAAAAACGACTTTATTTGTGTTAAACTACTGCAGCTGACCAAAGCTGGGCTGCAGTGGAGAGAGAAGGAAGTAGAATCCCCTGTGCTGGCGGGATATCTGCCAAAGCAGGCAGTAACACTGTATTTGGCAGCACATTGGAAATACAACATACCTTTATAGTGGCAGCTGATGTAAACATATAAATAAAGGAATAAGCTGCTGCCAGTTGTCATTGAACTCACAAGACCATTTTTAATGTATGAAATAATGTGCCAAGTTTCCCCCCATCTGTGTCATAGCTGAGGTGGTTTCTATCCATCATTTTATTACCTCCATAAAACACATTATCAGTATCTCCCAGATGTGCTGCTCAAAGCATAAAACTCCAAGAACACCAAACCCTTGCAGGGTGTTCGACTTTCACTGTTCTCCTCCTAAAGTTAATGTAGTGTTTTAAACATCCTTCCCACAAGGGTACGGTGAGAGGCTGTTGTGCAGTGTATTGTAGACACAACATTCTAGATTAGGAATATAAAATGACTATTTAACACTCTGTCCAGCTTGACAGTTGCAAGACATTTTTGATGTTCTCTATGTGATGGTAACACACCATCCAATAAATCCAGTCATGTTAAATTTCATTTTCTGTTAGATGTTGTTGACACATATTATTACATGTTACTTACTTTTATCCAAAGCGACAATCCCAACAGGAGCAATTTGGGGGAAGTGTCTACCGGACACAACAACATGCTGACTGCAGTGGGGTTTGAACCTGTGACCCCCTGTCCCAACCCACGGCTCTACCCACTGCGCCACACGCCTCCCAAATATGATACAAAACCCTTAACATCCTGTTAACACATGATGTACTTTAGCGTTTTGTGAAATGCTGTAGCGTTTTGTGAAATGCTGTAGCGTTTTGTGAAATGCTGTAGTGTTTTGT
This sequence comes from Notothenia coriiceps, assembly GCF_000735185.1. Taxonomy (NCBI): domain Eukaryota; kingdom Metazoa; phylum Chordata; class Actinopteri; order Perciformes; family Nototheniidae; genus Notothenia; species Notothenia coriiceps. The sequence goes on along the minus strand of NW_011342794.1, from coordinate 266,389 downwards.
GAAATGCTGTAGCGTTTTGTGAAANCTTATCAACATATGAGTGGACAAACATGCTTTATGCAAATGTTTGTTTATTATCATTTGATCAATGACAAATATTCTCATGAATATTAAACATAACCTCAGAGGTTATGTTTAATATTCATGAGAATATTTGTCATTGATCAAATGATAATAAACAAACATTTGCATAAAGCATGTTTGTCCACTCATATGTTGATAAGAGTATTACAAACTTGAAAAATATCCCTAAGGAACATTTTGAACGGATACAAAATTTGCGATTAATCGCGATTAACTATGGACAATCATGACATTAAATATTTTAATCGACTGACAGCCCTGGATAAAATATGTTCATTTTGTTGTAGTCTACCATAGTATTTACATGGATATAAGCCCCGAATATTCGCATCGCTCTAATCGCTTGAGTTTCAGGTTTCACCTCGGCTGTCAGCTGTGTTTACTCCTGTCATTCGAACAAGACGCGCTGAAGAGGGGGCGGGGCTTATATCCATGCAAATACTTTGGTAGAGACCAACTACAACAAAATGAACATATTTTACCGTGATTTAATTGCAATACTCGTTTCAAAATTATGCCGAAGTAACAACATACTGATACCTGTTAGTAAAAGCCATGAGTTAATGCTGCGACAAGTGTGCGGTCAAGAAGGCAGGCGAAAAACCTTTTAAAATGCATGTTTTCTAAATGGAGATCGGATCGATCAGGATAAACCAACCTGTAGTAGCTGCTCCGTCCAAACTCACAACAGTGGCATACAGACATAAATAAAGCAGCGACTTCATTCACCATGACATAGACAGTCTGTGGTTTGTTCATGTTTAAGTTTTGTCCAGTTTCTGAACAGATATGAGGAGCTGTGAGCTCTGTGTGCTAACTGCTAACGGCTGATGTTTTGGGACATGATGATGTGGTGATGGGTTGACAGCATGTCGAGGATAACATCATGTATATCCGTTGTTAAAATATTCCCTTAAGATTTCCATCTCTTCTTCCAATCTTTCCAACTCAGTTTAAAATTTGTGCAGAAACGGCTGAATACTACCAAACAGGAAATACGGGTGCTGACCAATCACGAAGCGTCATTTCTTGACTGGCTTTGTTTTGTGAAATGCTGTAGCGTTTTATGAAATGTTGTTTTGACTTGCACTTCAGGGCCACCTTATAAAACATAATAATAAACAATAAAATGCTTCAGGTGCACTCAAAACTAAAAATAAAATCGTATGAGCTTATCATAACAATAATACAGCTTCCTTTAGTATCAGAAACAGGTCAATTGCCAACTAGGTTTACACATAGGCATTTTTATAACATTAAGATATAGAAAATAATTTACATGGATCGATATACGAAAAAAAACGATACACTCCAGTATAGCCTACTATGACAAAGATGATCAGAATAACAAAATAAAATATGAGCAGTTTTGTTATGAAAAGTGGAAAGTTGTGCAGATGTTAAGAAGGTAGCTTTTGTTCGAAAGTGCAAAATATTATAAAATTAAATATCCTTCAATATTAATATGTATATATTCACTGTCTTGCGTTTTTTTTTTTATTTACTTCCAATTCAAGTTCAATGTCTTACCTACATGCTGCTGTGACGAAAATCCCAAATTGGGATCAATATAGTAGCCTATATATTTTATCTTATCTTTATTTGAAATATAAACAACTGTTTGCATAGTGTGCATAAAAAGCCATAAAAAACGAATACACAAATATCTCGCAGGGTGTTCCTACATCTGTGCAGTGTCCCTCCCCTCCCCCCTCCCCTCTCTCGCCCCTCCCTGCTCCCTGTAAAAGGGAACAAACCACCGGTGCTGCTGTCCCGCCTCCAGCTCTCTGCTCCGCGAGGCTGCAGCTCCACCGACCCGCAGCTCCACCACAATGTGAAAACTTAACCACCCGGATAAAAGTTATTTTCATGGAAAGAAAGGCTGCAAGTAAAGGTACGTACCAGCTTCACGTTTTGCATTCAATTTTTGTTGAAAACTAAAAAGTAATTGTTTATCTCTAAATAGATAAATTGAAAAAATTTGTCAAACCAGCTCGTTGCTCTGAATTTCTAGAAGGGTATTTAATGAACAATATAGAAAGCTACACATGCAGGAAAACAGTCCTAATAACTGCTTGTAATGATGTGTGGTTTCAGTTTCAACTTGTTGCTTGTCATTTCCTCGGATTAGTTTAGTCTGTAATTTGATTCTTCTGCTGATAGTCCTGTACTTGAGCACTGGAAGAAGTGACAGCACCTCACGCCTCTTCCCTCACTCTAGCTCAAGCCATTTCCTGTGGATGTTGTATTGATTTTATTTTCCTTCAGAGGACTAATGTGCTCTAACAGTGCAGTTAAATATGTCTTGATACGATAGACAGCAGTCCACATTAATGTACCACTGTAAAATCTTGACTGTAATGCTTGTGGGGCATATATAAAGCGATATAACTGACATACTTGGCTTCTAATCATAATGTATCTACATCATCAGGACCATGGGGTATGGGCAAATCCTCCACCGGCGGGGGAATGAGGAGGACCAGGTCCACCTCAACGTGGGGGGGTTTCAGCACCACGTGGATCCGGATATGCTGCTCCGCTTCCCTCACACACGCCTGGCCCGTCTGCTGTGCTGTCAAAGCGAGGCGGCCATCCTGGAGCTGTGTGATGACTACAGCCCATCCGAGAAGGAGTACTACTTCGACAGGAATCCCCAGGTTTTCCTTGGTGTGCTCAACTTCTACCACACGGGACATATCCACATGATGGAGGAGGTGTGCGTCTTCTCCTTCAGCCAGGAGATAGAGTACTGGGGGATCCAGGAGCTCTACCTCAGCCCCTGCTGTAGCTACTGGTACCACGAGAGGAAGGAGTACATTGACGACGGAGACTGGGATGTGAGGAGCGACGACCAGCAGCAGCCCAGCCTGGACTCCTCCTTTGAGGAGCTCTCTGCGCTCGATCAAGACATGGCCCAGTTCAAAGGAGTCTGGTGTGCGGAGGTGAGGAGCTACGTGTGGCTGCGGCTGGAGGACCCCGGTCACTCAACAGGTTCAAAGATCATCGCCGTGGCCTCCCTCAGCTTGGTGTTGACCTCCATCGTTGCCATGTGTGTCCACAGCATGCCTGAGTATCAGCAGAAGGACCAAAACGATAAACTCATCGAGGATCCTGTCCTTGAGATCCTCGAGGAGGTCTGCATCGCCTGCTTTTCCGCTGAGTTCCTCCTCAGGCTGATTGTTTCGCCCTCACGCAGGAAGTTCCTCTCAAACCCCTTAAACCTCATCGATGTTGCCTCCATTTTGCCATTTTACGCCACTTTAGCTCTGGAAACAGCCGATAAGGAAGCCGCAGAGGAGAACGAGGACTTACAAAATGTTGGGAAGGTGGTGCAGGTTCTCCGCCTCATGAGGGTTCTCCGGATCCTGAAGCTGGCTCGCCACTCCATCGGTTTGCGAGCGCTGGGCGCCACCGTGCGACACAGCTACCAAGAGGTGGGTCTGCTCCTTCTCTTCCTCTCGGTGGGGATCTCCATCTTTTCTGCCCTCATCTACTCGGCAGAGAAGGATGTGGAGAACACAGATCTGGGGACCATCCCTTTAGGCTGGTGGTGGGCAACCATCACCATGACCACAGTGGGTTACGGTGACACCTGCCCGGTAACGCTGGCGGGGAAGATAGTGGCGACCTTGTGTATCGTGTGTGGCCTGTTGGTGGTGGCTCTGCCCATCACCATCATCTTCAATAAGTTTTCAAAGTACTATCAAAGAAACAAAGCCATGGAGGGTAAGGGTATTACTAAGCCTGAAAGAAAAGATCCAGAGATTCCTTATTATAACATAAAAGACCTCTTTGCAGGAAGCGTGTATCCCTTTATTGGAAGTATCGCCTTCAGAAACAGTGTGAGCAGCGCAGGAGACGAGACGGACGCCTCCAGTCTCCAGGATATAGAGATGTATGAAAACGAGACTTGTGAAAATGGGGCAACGAAATGAGATTCAATGGAGTGTCACTCCCTTTATGACCTCTCAGGGCGCTCCATCACACCGCCTGATTCTCTGAACTGTCTTCCTCCTGCAATCTGACAGAGAAATATGGTGGCTGTCGATTGTTTTTTTCTTCTTCAAGGGCTTATGAAATATACACAGTGTCACTAAAACCCGGAAATCTTAAGGGAATTTGAGCCTTGCTCAGAGGTCTAAAAGCCCATTTTCTGCTTGAAAAAACAGCAATGATGCATGTCGGAGGCCCTAATGTTAATGTTTTTTCAAAGTAATGCCCTGTATTGATTTGTCTGCCAGCTGAAAGTTCAGAGTGAGATTTCAGCTAAAGTCTATAACGACAACAATACTGTTTGCTGTTTCAAAATGGTATTATAGATCTCTAATTGACTGATGTTACACAGTCTGCATGAACAAAAATAAATGAATTTCTGAATAATGTGTAGAAATATGCAATAGTTTTGATGCTGACCAGGAACTGCCACACAGAAGCACTGATATACCAGGTTATTGTTGTTTAACTTTTCTTTTGGATAGTTGTTTCCGCATGCTGGGTGACTCCTAGGGGATAACTCATGTGGACATGAAATAAAACTCAGTGAATCAGAAGAAATATGCCTCTCGTTTGTGACATGGCATACAGTAAGGTGTACCGCCCACTCACTCAGACAAGGTTTGCAGCTCAGGTTCATTGCATTTATTCATCGCCATATGTTCTTCACTAAAATAACTCAAACCAACCTGTCATCAGTGTCTTTTCTTTATTGGGGAAATGCACTTTAAACTGTTGACGAACTTTATGCACATCTTCTTCACTCTTCTGTTCCTGAAAGCATCGATTGGCTGTCCCTTTGTATAATCTCCGGTTGGATGAGCTGCTGTTACTAGAGCTTGAGATGTCAAATATCGTTCTCTACAGGGGTCTCTAAGGTGCAGCTCTTCAGAAGCTTCTACACTTAAAGCTCAAATGTTATTCTCCAATATAATGTTCAGATGGTTTCTTATGTATCAGCTAGATGTTAGTGAATGAAACACAATAACAAAATGATGAATGGGTGTCACTGTGGAGTTGCAGAGGTTGGTTTAGGGACTACCTGCAGTTTAACCAGGACAGATCATCTCATTTTGCTTTGATTGATGGTACATTTGTTTTGATTGTTTGGCTTCCTGTCTCAGCATGGGATATTAGCATATTGCTCAATCTGCACTTTTTTTAATGATAGGGGTCTTGGTACAGATAAGCATTGATTTTCAATTATTATTATTCACACAGATGCTTGAATGGCTGAATAATATTGGATTATTCGTCACACTTTACGTCCGATAATAGATCTGACAAATAGTGTTCTATCACTCAAAAACTATGCTTATTTGTTTTCTTGTTTCTGTGTTATGGAAAACAATAATCTATATTCTTAAATCTTGTTGACCTTCTTCCAATATTAAGTTATCTGAAAAGGTGAAATATTTAACCCTAACCCCCTATTTTTTTTTAAATCTCATACCTCGTCGCAAAACCAAAAGCTGTTGAACCTCTGCAATAAAAAGTAAATGGAGAAAATGAGGGATTACATTTTGAGACAATTCTAGCTCATTCACAATAAAATGTAAACAAAACTGTAAAAATGAACTATGGCTGCCATTAAGTGAGGATGGATGCTTTAATGATCATTACCGCAGCTGAATTCCCACTTTGATTCATGATGTAAGAAACATTATGAAACCAAACCTCTCTAAGAACTTTTTTAACAATGAACAAAAATGCTAACACAAGTTGCGTTGGCCTACAGTTTGTCAGGAAAATGTGTAAAATGCATCAATGGATTTCTCCTCAGCTTCCATTATAAAGGGTCTTCAGGCTAATATGTAATTGTTATTGGATTTTTCAGATAGCAGTCTGTTTGTTAAAGAATCCATCACAGGAAATGGCGATCAAGCGCCGTCGGCAAACAATAGTGATGGTTTTGCGTTCCTCACCATTAATCCCATCCTCATGGCTTTGGACGTTCAGGGAAGTGGGTTTCAATATCTGTTCACTTTGCCATCAGCAAAAATGCATTCCCTTAATGAACTTATGTCAGGATGTGCATCTTATATTTCCCATTTCCCATCGCAGTTTGTGGTCCCCATCTGACTTCTGAAAGTTTCGTATTTTTGGAGGTAGGCTAATTGTTGGGTAGTTGTTATTGGCGGAAAGTACATGTACTTAGTAAAGTCACTTAAATACAATTTTGAGGTGCTTAACTTTCCATTTTATACTTTGACTCCAAGGGGCAACATTTTGAATTGTATTTTTGCTCCACTACATTTATCTGACACCTTTAGTCAATCAAGAAAAAGGAAACCGGAGTTTGTTGCAATGAATAAAAATGGGACCGCTGTCTACAGATATTTAAGTCACTTTAAATGTAACAAACGAACTCAAAGAGGTGGATAGGGCTGAGTTTAAAGACAACAAGATATGCATCACACAGAGGGGGGAGGAACAGTGGAGTCAGGGTGTTGTTAATGTAAAGGGTAGAAAAAGCCAATTACCTATAAATGTCACAGTGCGGGTGTCAGCACAAATGTCGATGTTGCAGCGCTGACAAGGTGAATCGTGTTTCTAACTTACCCTTTAGGTTTTTTATTTTTTTCTTAAAATGAAAAAAGCTTCATTACATTAAGGCTGTAGTAAAGTTGTTAACCATAATACTTCTGTTGGTCAAATGAAGTCTTGATGATTGGATGCAGCGGAGAATTTAAACCACCAGGATAAAAGGTGTCATCATCGAGTTCCTGTCAGAAAGACGGTGGACATTTCCATGAGTGTGAAATAAAAACAGATCAATAAGTATTGTTTAAGCAGGTTTTTCTTCTCTTGAAGGGTTGGGTTTGTAATAGCCAGCAACTTTGATGCTGATTTGAAGAGAGTTGTCTGTGTGCAGAGAGTGACAGTGAAGTCTTGCAGTGCTGCAGAGGCTGCTGGATCGCAATGTTTAACAAAACTCGATACAGAGAAGATTGGAGAGAGACGATCAAAGTGAAGTTCAAGTTTTTTGAAGAGAGAATGTTAATCTTTAGATGAAAATCTGACATCTGTTTTCAAGGTGGTATACACTATATACATAATACTGTATATATTACATAAAGCCTCGGGCTTCGTGAAAGCATTAGTCCCTCTACCTCGCACAAGAGGAAAAGGTCACTGCAGTGATGAATTTGCAAAATGCAAACAGGAATTCGAAATACTGCAGGAACCCAGTGCTACTTTATCACCTTTAGTCTCAAGTCATTGAGTTTTAATAGATAAAAACGCAATTCAAAACTTGTAGAGAATTGGCCAAGAACCAAATGGGATTCTGCAAAGTTGGCTTTAATGGATTAAGTTTGTGATTGCTTAATTAATGTTAAATACAAATTCTTGTATTTCATATTGTTATGGCTTTGTTATGTTGGGCAGATTGACGTTTTTATGGGACACAAATGTTAATTTTGTCCATTTAATATTACATCAGATACAAAGTTTGCAAAAAGTTGAGATGTCTGAATACTTTCTAAAGCCACTGTGATATAACAGTAAATAAGCACAATAATGACCCCATCCAAAAAGGAAACACAATTTGAATGAGCTGAAACGTGATTCTGTGACTCCTGTCTGGAGGGAAAAACAAGAGACTTGTGGCCGGTATTTAGTTTTTCCTGATAGAGGAGACTCTGCCCGGAGGAACTGTTTTAATATTTCCATTAGCTGAAGCTAATTTGTAATGTCTTGATCCGAGTCTTTGCGTGGTCCGCAGAGTACAGCCAGATCACTTTTACTCTCCCATTACTATCAGTGTGGTTTCAGCTCAGGGTCAGGTATAACAAAGGAACCACTTTGTCTATATTGGGTTCCTGCTTTGTTCCCCCATGCAGGTTTGTTACAACGAGGCTTGATGGACAATTTTAATGTGCATTTCCATAATCATTTATTATTCTGATGGAAGCTGACTTTCTGACTGGGCGTCATATAAATCTGCTGTAATTCAGCCAGGCAAATAAGCCTTTTTACATCTATTAACTTTTATTGCGAACAAGCTATGCTTTCATTATTCATTCAGCATTCTTAAACCTGCCTACTCCTCTTCATTTTAGATTCAGAAATACTTTATTTTCCATCCCAAATCAATGGATATCTGTCTCAGCCATGGCATAGGTTGTTAAGTTTTCATGGAAATCAACATGTTAGTAATTGTCATTATTTTATTCACAGCACTTGAAGGACTTTGTGGTATGTTGTCTTTAAAAGTTGTGTTTGAAAGCTGACAATAATTAGTAAGTGTACCTTGAATGGGATGAGATTTGGGATGTTCCTATCTGAAATGTGGATGTTTTTGAAAGATGCACAAGCACTTTTGTGTGAAACAATTGTGCTACAATCTATTGTTAGCATACAGTGGTTGTAATAATTAGTCTATGTGTACAAAATGCATAAATCTAAATTAGAATGGACATATTTAACTTTTTGAACCAGTTTTTTGCCTTTATTATTAAATGCAGGTCTTGTCTAAAGCTCCACAGCTCGAATCAAACAGGGGATGTTGCAGTTATATGGGACTTCACTACATCTCCTGACGCCACTCTAAATCCTTCTCCATTAGCCTTTATGTATTCAGTTTATTAGCTTCTGACGTGGGCTGCCCCTTAGATAAAAGGCTAATTGACCCGATTATCTTAATGTCAAGTGTTTTACACAGACAAAGATACATTATAAGCAAATCGGACTGAAAAAAAAAGAACAGCTGGGGCCAAACTCACCTTCACATCACCTTGGACACTGCAGTGTGACTTATCCCATTAAGAACAAGAGAAGACTGAAGCATTTCAATTAGCCTCTTTGGCCACCATTGCAGTCGTGAGCTCAGTAATTATGAAAGCAGAGATAAGCAGATAATCCAAAGTCCCCTGCCTGGAATCCATCTCAGAGGGGGGGTGGGGGCAGGCTTGTGTCCCCTGCGCTCAGCGAGGCTCACTGCAGCGTCGGCTCCTCGGAGAACGAGCTGTTTGTCTTGCAGACGGATTCGATTCCTGTTTGTTTGGACAGGTTACGTGAGGTTACAGCCCAAACACTGCAAGGACGTTGCACAGCTTAAAACCCTCGAGAATACAAGGAGAAAGGAGACACTGTTCTGCTGCTCATCTAACATAAATGGGCAATTTCATTTGTAGTTGAGATAAAAACTCCACTTAAAAATGTCCCATCCCCCCTCTATGTGGTTTAAAGGCAAGGCATGTTTTTTTATAAAGCACATTTGAACAACAAGGCAATACACCGTGATTAACAAATAACATCAAATGTAATTAGACAAAGTGCAAAAGAAACACAAATTATTAAATGACACGTAAAACAACAATTAAAGGCCAAGCTAAAGTATAATGAGACAGATAACAAATACTAGAATAACAGTTAGTGCTATTTAAGAAATGAATGGTTTAAGCTATTAAAAGAATATTATTCCACAATGTCTGACAACATCCTACATATATTCTGCATTGACATAGACACTTTTGTTTATCATTCAAGACACTTTTTCCTAAATCCAGTCTGGCATGGATGGTTCTTTTTCTGAATTCTAGTTCTCTATCTGTGTTTTAATTGTTGTTTTACTTTTGTGTACGACACCTAGTCAAATTCCTCGTAAGTGTAAATCTACCTGGTAATAAACCTGTTTCTGATTCTGATTCTCATTCTGATCATAATTAGAATTTAAAATAAAGTTTGAACAATGCTCAGCTGCGCAGCGTGAGCTTAATGACCCGCCAGCCGCATTTAACCTCTAAGTGTTCACTAGTCTCTCCCAGCAGTTTAAATGTACCATGTAATAGTGGATGTAAAACTCCTTTCTGTCAACGTTTATGGGACAATTTATTAGCTTTATCCCCACTTCAGTATACATACAGTAGAAAGTATGAATACATCTAGTTTATTTAATTTTCTTCACAGCAGATATAAAGGAAATATATTGTCAATATCAGAGTTTGGACATACTGTATATCTCTTAGTTTTAATCACAGGCTCATACACATTATATGAATTGAGTTTACATTTCATTAATGTGTTTCAGAGTGACAGAGTGCTGAGCTGGGCTGGGCCTAAGTGACGACAGAGTGGATAGGATGAAAAATGTAGAGAACACGGCTGCGGCTCTTTGCTGGGATGATGCACTGACTCACTCGCTATGGAGGGTTGCAATGGAGAGAGCAAGGATTTAATGGAGGCAGTAAAAGAGGGCAGGAGGACTCAGAGTCCTGCTAATGAATCAGAGGAAGGAAGAGAGAATGAGGAGAGCGAGAGGAAGACTGAACAGGGAGGGATGGGCCAGGGAAAGACACACAAAAATATTCTGCAAACAGCACCCTGACATGGATACAATCAAATACTTTTCACCTTTATTTGCATGTAGCCACAGGAGTTAAACCCATTTACATTAAATAAAGAACACAGCTGTTATTACAGGTAACAACTTCAATTCAACTGATTCAATGATGGAAAGCATGTGATTAAAGGGGTCCTGAGCTCATGCTTATGTTTTCATGCTTTAATGTTCAAAGAGCTCTTTGTTTTTCTCATACTGCCTGTGCTGCAGCACCTCTTTTCACCCTCTGTCTGAAACCAGAGCCCAGTCTGCTCTGATTGGTTAGCTGGCCGGCTCTGTTGTGATCGGTCAACCGCTTAGAGATGTCCCGCCCCTTAGCCTATATGTACAATGTTTCGGAGCGCTAGCCAATAGAAGTGCAAGTGTTACATAGCGATGTCACTATGTTACGGAAGTACACAAAGGAGTCCAATCGAGGTGTTTCAGGCAAGGAAGGGGGGAGAGAAACTCCCTCAAGAGGGATCTTTGGGATTTTAGTCTTTGCAGACCATTTACATGCACACAAATATATAACATTAAAGGGAACAATTCTAAAAGAATAATAGGGCCGCTTTAAGACAGAATATTCTAATTTCTGAAACAAGAAATACAGAGACTCAACAAGGGCACAAATGGACGAGATACGAACAAAGCAAACATTTTTGTCAGTTTTGGTTCTTAGTTATCAATACATATTTTGTATTTGTAACTTTATTTATATCAAAAACCTTTAACATTAAACCTAAAAAAAATAGTTGTGACTTTATTACTTTTAGCCTATGATGATATGTATGATGTATAATGTATTCATGCATCCATAAATCCCATCAGGAAAGAGCCTGGAAACTTACTGCAGCATGCTTTGTTTTTTTAACCTCGGCTGCAGATTTTTACAGTCAATGATGTGAGCTGCTTGTGCCGAGCAATGCATATGCTGCGTAATTGTGTCCACTCAGTCTTTCACAGCATCAATAAATGTCTGTAATTAAAAATCAATGATAATCTGCACCTTTATTGAATTCTATCTCAGCAGTGATTTAGTTATTACGTTATGTATCATGGTTTAATATCCCTCTAATCTGATTTATTGAGATCTTGTGCATTTGTCTGTAGATGTATGGCTGTGGAGCGTTTTTGGCAGGTATAACAAGAAAGGGCTTTTGATTAAACAGATGGATAGTACCATCAATCTTGTAAAGTTAATGTGAATGATGTTGACATTATGACCACTGCCCTCAATCCTTGCTAAGCTCTTTAAAAATGAAAGCAGGAGAGACACTTTAAAGGTAACAGTCTCAATATCTGTCCACTGAGCAGTGGTGGAAACTCTTGCAAGAGCAATAACACAGTGTTAAAATATCTTATTGGAAAGAAAAGTTGTGTATTTTAAATAGTACTCAATTAAAAGAAGAAGATGATACACATCAACATGTGCCTATATTCAAAATGATTGATGCATTCATGTGTTCATCAATGTTGCAGCTTACATATTTTTGGGTAGCTTAACCTATAATGGTGCATCATAAGTTATTGTTGCATCTACATTTGCAAAGACACTAATAACAGAAGCTGTAATGTTAATGAGTAAATTCTGTGCAAAAGGCCACTGCTTCTGTCATTGAGGGACTAATGTGCCATAAAGAAAATCTACAACTCACTCAATGTGACATTGAATGAACAATTACCTCGCAAACTTTCTTTAAAAAGTTTGTCAAAGAGGGGGGCAGGCTCTATTTCTCTCTCAATAACTTGCTGTTATCTTCTTCTTCTTTTTCAAGTCTTCTTCAAATCTCTTCGCCCATATCAGTTTACATTGTCAGCTACAGGCAGCGTTTGCTTTGCATTGTCGATTTAACATTAAAATGAAAATGGACTCTGGCACCATAAAGCACTTAACGAAGCTCTGAGGACGTTATTCAGTGAGTAATTGTCCTGTGCCTCTTTGAGCGTTATTGTGCCCCAGTGATTGCTTTGATTAGCCCTCAATGACCTTGCTGATAATTGATTTGTATACTATATCTCTTCCAGGATGATTGACGCCATTTAAGATTAAGAACATCTTACTGTGTGCAATCTCCTTCTTCTATGAGGAGAATTATAATTTTCCTCAATATGTGCATTTTCAAAACGTGTTCCTTCTTTCTTCTTTAAATATAAAATAACTGAGTACAGCAATGTCATTTAAAACAAAGCACAAGCCTGCTGGACTGCTTCTGGTCTAATGATCCAGAAAATCACTTTTGGGGATCCAGGCAAAGTGATTAATCAGTTAATTTGGTGGAACCTGCTTAGAATAAAACCTGCATCTAAACAATCTTCTTCACTCCTGTCAGCACACTATTGATTTACATTTTCTTGATTTATTTAATCAGCACATCTTATGGCGCATTTCCACTACAGTGCGGAGCTCGCTTTAAGCCTGCCGAGCCGTGCGGGGCCCGTTTTTGGTTGCTTTTCCACTTAGCGTAGTTCCGGCTAGCGGGTACTATTTCACAGTTTTTTGGCCCCATAAAATCAAGGTTCTTTCCGGGCTAACAACCAGGCTGAGTCGGGCTGAGTATGCTAAACTAGAGAGAGAATCGCTGGCAAGGGGCTACAACTACAAAAAATGAACATGTTTGACCGTGATTTAATCGTAATACACGTTTCAAAATGATGCCGAAGTAACAACATACTGATACCGGTTAGTAAAAACTATGAATTAATGCTTTGTAAAGTCTGCAGACAGACGGCAGGCAAAAAACCTTTTAAAATGCGTGTTTTCTGAATGGAGAACGGCTAAGCTAACGCAGTATATGCATACCTGCCAACCCTTTTGACATGTTTCTACCACCTACCGATTTAGCTGGCTTTCCCTACAGATTTCCAATCTTCACAAATTATAAAAAAATTAAAATGACACTCCATAGACACTGGACTCGACTTTTAGCGGAAACCGTTTGCAGCGTGTCTGTGATCCCATCATAAAAACAGTCCTCTGTGTTTCTGAAAGTGAAACAACGTGCAGAGGAAGGGCAGCGTTACCCCCGCGGCTGATGGGTAATCGCTCCCAAATGAGTTTAGGGGAACAGAGATGAGACATTTCAGTCCTGCAGGGTTTCCCCGTTAATATCAGTGTCTCGAAAACACATGTTGGCGACTGAAAGACATCTAGTGTTTGGTCTTTTCCTGAAGCATCCTTCACCTACAGCAGTGCCCGTATTAAATACGTAAAAAGTCTTTTCCTCTTAAAACGTTGCGAAAAACTCGCCTCGCCCCCGCCTCCCCACAGCGTCCACTTAACCAGGTGCCGCCCCTCGGAGCGACGCCCCTTTTGCCACCCGGCCAAATTTTTGTCCGGGGCAGTCGCTTTTGCCTGGGCCTTCACTGGCTAACGCCCACCCCGGCTACCGGGCTGGCAGGGTGAAGCTACGGGCCCGGGTAGCCCGCGTAAGGCTTGCGAGGGGCTACCGGTCAGGCGGTGATCTCTAATTT
>NW_011342794.1:243535-252465 GCF_000735185.1 Notothenia coriiceps | reverse complement strand
GGCTCCCCCCGTTGACAGTTTAACGTGGGCTGGGCGGGTGGCAGTGGCGGACTGGGCCATCTTGTTGTCAAATGCATCTTACGTTTCTAACTGCATATCATTATTTCCGCTCCCTCTCCACTCCAGAAGAGCGATTCCTTTGTCTCTCTTGTGTCGCGGGGGCGGGGCTAACGAACATGCTGCAGTACAAACTACAGAACTGGGGGTTGGGAGATCACAGGAGGGGGGAGGGGGGCGGGTGAGCTGTGGGATGTGAGCATCCCCCTTGGAGACTTACTCCACACATTCCGATGGCCAATTAGCTTAAACAAAGAGTTTGCCAACATGGGGGGTGGGGGCTTCTCAAAAGAGAAAAATGCAGAAATTAATTCACCTCTCAGACTCTCGGTATCTCGAGCTGGCGCCTATTGGGGTTTGTACCCGTGCTGCTGATGAAACTCTCCATTGGCTTGGCAAAAGTTTTGTTCGTTGTTTTGTGGTCAGTTTTACTTCGCCACTTCCATTCAATTTTTCATCATTGTTCCACAATGTTATCCATCGAAATTATATCCATATATTCTTATACTATACTAAGTCAATACCTGCCAACCTAAACCGATTTGGGCACGTAGTCTACCCACTTTTGACATGTTCTACCGCCTACCGACTTAGCTGGCTTACCGATTTTTCAATCTTGCCAACATAACAATAAAAGATACACTCATAGCATCTGGACTCGAACTTTTGGTGACACGTTTGCGAGCTTGCATGCATCATATACAAAAAGCCTCTGTGTTTCTGAAAGAGAAACACGGTGCAACCGGGGCGGGGTACGCTAAGGAAAGGTTCAGCGTACCCGACGAGGCATTGGAGTCTGCAGGATTTCCCCCGTTAAATCAGTGCTCTCGAAAAGATGTTGGCGACTGAAAGACATCCAGTGTTTGGTCTTACCCTCCGGAAGCATCCTAAGTGTCTCAACTGAAAGAGGACTAACAAACCACTCAATATAATGCAATTTGAGATTTTAGATATTTATCCTCCCATATCTTTTCACTTTTTCTGACAATTTCACACCAAACATGTCGTTAATGTGTTTAGTGAACAAACCAATCTAAAGCCTGTACAATTTATATCACACTTTATCAGTATGATAAAATAGGAAATGACTTTTTTAATGCAAGTATTTCTGAATTTATGGCGCAAAACAAAGATATTTTCGCTCTGTGCAAAACCTTTGACTCTAATATGTCAACAACATGAAACAAGAATATGAACCATGCTTTAATCCAATGTTTACACAAGAGTTCTACATCCTGACACATTCCTTAATCTACACTGTCTCAATGAAAGGGACCCAGAAACACATTAAAAATATAATAAAATGTGGAGACTTTGGGACAATTATCTCCCATTCTTTTACTTTCGGGCATTTTACAGACCAGACATGTCGTTGATGTCAATGTTACCAAACTACCACTTTTCTGAAAAATATAAAATTATGCAATATATGTTAAAATACCATGGTTTATACATGGAATTATCTGGGGCTACCCTAATTACTCCATAACCAACGCAGCACGTTTATTTGAAAGTTTGCGAGTTTAGGGGCTAGTAGGTGGGCCTTGACATCGATTTGCCACAGTCGCCAAAACCTCTACAACATGTGCTCGCTTCAAAATGTCCTCTGAACGTAAACCAAAAAAGCAAAATCTATGTCCATTTGAATCTTGTGCACGTTCATTGACTTCCGACATCGACAACAGCTGGACCTCCCTGTATCTTCTGCTGACACCTGATCTTCTGAGAGCACTGCAATGCACGGTGTCGTGACCGCGCTATTTTGTGCCGGACGAGCGCCTCGTTTCCACAAACACATCCACATCTCCGCACAAATCTCTCACGTTGTGAGTGCGCGATCAGACTAGATTCATTGCACTGGAAGGCATGACAAAAGAACTTTGCGAGACGAGCGAGGTCGATTGAGAAGAGGGGATATAAGCAATCTACACTGCCACACATCAGAAAGTGGAAATAATAGGTGGCTTCTGTGCCAGAGACACCCTCTGCAGCTGAAACATAGTGAGTGGCGGGTGAGTGGGACCGTAGGTCTATATTACCACAGATGCCACGATAGCGAGTCCCGCATAGAGCATCGCACTGAAGCGAGTAGGGGTAATATATGTGAGCAGCTAGGAGATGGAGATCTTATGAAATATACACTGGAACTTATTGCACAGCAGCGCACTAACGGGCAAAGGCACGAAGTTTTGGGCAAGTGGATGTCTATTAAAACAGTAGTTTCCCTAACGTCAGAAAGTAGCATCTGTGTGCTCAGTATGTTTGGATCAACATACACATGTGAATCAAGCTTTTCACACATGAACTCAATCAAAAGTAGCACTCGCTGTCCCTGACGTGACAACACTCTTCACCAATGTCTTAGGATTGCATTGACATCTTATGAGGCCAAAAATCACTGCTCTTGTTCAAAACAAAAAATGCCCTCTTCCCATTGAGAAAGTCCAGCGATGACAATCACAAATGAGGTGATAGTAAGCACCTAGTTTACTATAGTAGACGTGTAGGGTAGTACTCATTCATGCATATAGTACCCGTATCCCTTGTTATGGGTTTTGTGCACTGAAGGGTTTGACAGTCTTTTCTGTATTCATTTAAATGCACTTTGTAATGTGTCTGGGTTCAAATGTACGGAGCCCCTAAAAGGACATGAAAAAAAAAAAAAAAACAGAGAAAAAAAAGAGTCAGGATAACGTTTAGTACACGAGTTAGTATTCTACGGTGTAGATTCGCGCACGAGATACTAAACCCGTTATCCTGACTTTTTTTTGGGGAGGAAAGTTTACCGGTGCGCCAAGGAGGAAGTGAAGCGCACAGGACACAACCATTTCATTGCAGGACTGTTATGTTTACGTGGGGAAATGGACCAGTGCATTTATTTGAGATATATTCGTACTCAGACTTCACTTTAAGGACATTTCGGCCACAGGGTGTGTGGTCACTCCAGGAGGCAGCGGGACGTGGTAACTCAGAGAATAGCAGCACCAGCGCTTCAAAGAGCTTTACGCACCCGCCTTCTGTGTTTACCTTAATTGAACAGCTATAAAGAGTGACCACAGCGCCGTTTTAACCCACACAAACCTCTACACACACACCAAACTGCCCGATACTCCCCTTTTTATTAGTTTTATGGAGGAGATCGCCGGTCATCAGACGCATGATGGGCGGACTGGGACTAAAAATCAGCCCGGAATCTCACCCTGCCCAGCCGACGTAAACTGTCAACGGGGGGGGGGCGCAGTCCGCCACTGGCTCTGTGTGTGTGTTCTGAGTGGTTTGTTTCCCTATAAAAAAGCTGCGGGGGAACAGGTACTCTGTGAGTCACGGACATTAATTCATAGATCAAAGCAGACTGGTTTACAAACTCTCCTGTTTTGCCAATCCGCGTGCTTAAACCAATAGCTCTACCACCCCTGGCCGAAATGTTCCATAAAAATTAAGTCTGACTTCAAAAATATAGTCTAATCTCAAATAATGTATGCTCTGTCATTTCCCCATGTAAACATAACAGTCTGCAATGAAATGTTGGTCTAAATGGTGTGTTCCACTTCCTCCTTTGGTGGCATCGGTAACTTTTCTCAAAAAAATAAAGTCAGGAAAAGCGGATTTGTTTCTCGTGCGCACGAGAAACAAAATCTCGTTCTCGATAATAATATTTTTCTCTCTCCATTTTTTTTCCATGTCCCTTTAGGGGCTCCGTACAAATGTGACCAAAACGTATGATTTTTTTGTTATTACTTGAAAAGTGAAAAAATAGTATTGCTACAGTACTACCTCTTTGTGTTGCATTGGAGCTCTTTAGCTGTTTTTTTTGTATGTGAGGACATGTATTAAGACTGCTATTATTGTATTCAGTAAATGCACTTTGTGATGTGCCTGGTTCAAAAAACATAGACTGAATATTTGACTTCTAAAGCAAACAAATGTAAAGCTACAACTGTGCACTTTTTTTTCAGATTCTGTTAAATTAATGCTAATTTGTTGTGTTTTTATGCACTTTTTGACCTACCTTTGTTAGATGAACAATGGATAAAAATTGCATGTTTTTCATCGCAGTAATATGTGTTGGTTTAAAATGTGTCACTACCTACCCGCTTTTTACAGGCCACTGAATGTCTGGCCCAGCTGAATTTTGTAGTTATAAAATCTGGCCCAACTGAATGTGTAGTTGAATAGCCCTGGTGTAGGATGTAGGGAGTGTGCGAAACATTTCATCCTCCTGACAG
The DNA here is from genome assembly GCF_000735185.1 of Notothenia coriiceps. Classification (NCBI taxonomy): domain Eukaryota; kingdom Metazoa; phylum Chordata; class Actinopteri; order Perciformes; family Nototheniidae; genus Notothenia; species Notothenia coriiceps. The sequence goes on along the minus strand of NW_011342794.1, from coordinate 248,182 downwards.
TAATAGTGTGTTACAAAACATGTTTCCAAAATCCATACAGCGTTACGAACACAAAGTCCTCATGGCTGTAAAGAATGAGCATGATTGTTTATGTTGGAGCACAGATATGGACGTTATTGGAGTTGTCAGTTCAATTTAAATAAGAGCCCAGAGAGCTGAACAAGAGCCTCTCAGTGTAATGGACAGCGACAGCTTATTTATCTGAACGTGTAAACAGAGAAAGCACTCTTGGACGGAGCAATTGTCTTGTCTAATAACACACTGGGTGCAAAGTGTAACCACTGAGCTCAGACTGAAATAACAGCTTTCTGTGCGGTCATTAAGAGACTAATAAGTCTGATTTAGATCGTTCCCAGGCACCAGAGAGAATGTTGCTATTGATCGAGTGCACAATAAAGTGTAACTTAAACAAGATTCATGTGGTGTCATCTTCATTTCTGCATACAAATGTGTCAAAACAAAGAAATTATTCAGCGCTATAGAGAATGCAGGTCCATCAGTAAATCACTGCTGTCAAATTACAGTCTGCTATTAAGGTCAGAAAAATGCAATTTATGATTGTGGATACGTTTTATGGATTTTAGTCCAAAAAACTGGGGTACAAAGACCAAAATATGTGCTTTAGATTGTTGTTGATGATATACTGAAGTGATGTGAGAAATGCTTTATGTTTTGGGTTTTGACACCCCTCCAGAAACAACAAAGTCTGAAACATGATCCTTCAGAGAAACAGGAAGATTGTCGTCTACTGTAAGAAAATGTAAACGGCCAGATTGAACATGACTTCAAGCTGCAGAGATTCAGGTATGAGCAACCTTTCTTTTAATAGCTTCAATCGTTTTTCAATAATGACCCAGTGACTCCCACTCAATGTGGAATTGTATTGCTACACTGGACTAAAGGGGCTTTTAGTGGGATTTTAGTCCACCTCTGTTTTGTATGGATATATAGCAGATTATTAATTGAAAAGTCAAATGTATTTCTAATAGCATCCATGTCATGTGATACTGTGACTCCAAATCGAAAAAAAAGAGGTGTATCATACTTGTCCTATGTAATACAATGCTGCATCGATCTGGAGTCACTGAGTCACATGACATGGAAGCTATTGAAAAGAAACAAGAATTGTCATTAAACTGCTTTCTTTTATTAACAATATAAATTGGCAAAAGCACTAAAAACCTATAAAAAGTGGTGTTCTTACTTGTCCAGTGCAGTAATACAATGTTGCATTGATCTGGAGTCACAAGGTCACATGACAGGGACGCTATTGAAATGAAGAGTTTTCAATTCAAAAACTGCTGATTTTCTCACAGATTAAAAAAGGACCATATATAGGCTATAAATAATCTCGTTAATGAATGCATGATTTATGCTTCAATGAATGATGGGAAACTGAGGAAAGGCCCTCTGAGAATCTTCATCATGCTCTCATCAGCTCTCAGTCTAGCGTTTCCACTAATGCACTTCTGGCTGTGTGCCTTGATCAATCAAAGCACCATATCGCTGAAGGATTCCTGATCTCAGTTAGTTTACGTCACACGGCTGTTGGCTGACACTTTATTACGTCCTGACGCATGAGGGCCGTTTAATCACGCCGGTGAGGGGGGGGGGCAGGTGCAGGTGAAACAGTGACGATAAATCAGAGCATCCGGGCACTACATCACCTCCCCTCTGAGAGGAGAAGGCTGCACGTTGATGACTTTATGATGGATGACTGATTCAGTATCCATCAGATCGGGTGATGGATCACAGCCGGGAGGAATATTGGCCGAGCTAAAACATCCTCATGCAGAAAGCAAACATGCTGATAGGGCTTATGTATCAACTATATGCACAAAAAAACTGAAATGTTGACTTTCATCTAATACAGTTATGGGAAATCTGTTGACATAATACAGTTAATTAAAGTCAACGTTTCAGTTTTTCAGTGTGCGCTCAGCAGTGGAGTGTTTAGTTTGTTTTTTAATGATTTATCATATTACTACTTAACACATATCTTTCATATGAGGTAAGTTTGATGGTTGATTTAACTAACATTAAGTCATAACACACATCGGGCGTAGAAACTTGAGATTTACTCGTGTGCAAAACAATGACTTGGTCCTCCCACTCCCACCTCAACTATCAAGATATTGTATATGAATGCTCCTCTTACAGTTCATTGCTCAATGTTGATCCTCAAATAGAGAAAGAGCGTCAAAGTAAGGCAAGAAACATTTATTAACGCACATTTTATCATCTACAGCAGGGGTGGGGAACCTCCGGCCTCCGGGCCGTATACGGCCCGCGAGACCATTTGGTACGGCCCCCGAGGTAATTTATAAACACACGCAAAAAATAAAAAAATTGAAGAAATATAGACCGCAAAAAAAATAAAAAAAGCGAGTGCCTGTTTTTCCTGGCCAAGATTAGGGTCCTTGAACACAACACGAGCCTGACGTGTCTGACAGGGGTGCAGTTTTGACAGAGAGCACCAGAACGCCGCTCCGGCACTTGAGAAATTGCAGTGCCCATAAGGAGCCGTACACATGCCGCAGTTGTTGCGTGGCTGTGTCTTTAGTTGAAAGCCCAGTGGACGATCTGTTCATCTGTCATACTGATCATACAGTCAATAACTTTGTTGTTATTAGCATCTGGTTAGCTAGCTATGCTAACGAATATAAGAAGCTTTTTCTCCAACCAGTGAGGTAAAGGCACATCTTTATCATCATCTTTATTTATTTTATCTTTATTTATCTGTTGTTATTTTGTTTTACTTGCTTGTAAGTGCTTTGAGCACCAGGAAAAGCGCTTTATAAATGTAATGTATTATTATTATTATTATTGATATGATCATTATAGTTATAAAAAAATAAGAGAATAAAGTAAACAGGTATAAAATACTGTATGACAGTAAAACAAAGTTGTTATTAATAAAGAAGAATACAGTTTGAAAGTGAAGTGATTTGTAAAATATCCATAAAGAAAAAGAAAATCTGCTTACAGTTCTGTTTCATATGGATGTTGAGAGATGTATCCATAGATCTCTTCATGTTGCTCTCAAAGTGCACCAGATTGATGCTTTTAACTTAAACATTTAAAAACAAATCTTCCCGGGGAGCATGCCCCCCGGACTCCCCTAGAGGGTGTGAGGTACCCCCCCACTTAAATCATGTCCACATGGATATGAAACTAAATACATTTGCACACATCTTGTGTCCATATCTTTCTGTTGTGGTGATCATGCCACACCGTGCACGTGCATGCATGCGCGAGTCATGATGAGATATCTGGATTAAGAGGTTGCTTTTTCTTTGCACAGCATGAAAGAAAGGCCAAATGAATGGGCTGTGTTTTTTTTTTTTTTAAGCAGAGGTCAATAATTTGTACGGCCCTCGGAGGATGTTGAAAAAATAGAAACGGCCCTTGAGTGGAAAAAGGTTCTTCACCCCTGCTATTAGTCATAAGAGTTTTTTACAAAATATTTCTGTTCGATTGCAAAATGGCTATTAGAAGTTCCTGTGGTCAGCAGTATGAAATCCTGATTACCACTAATACTGGGTGACGGGAACGACGGCGAGCACGACTCAACGTGTTACGTGTGTTTGCAGTCGATGTGCTGAGATCCAGTGGGTCGGCTATTGACTAAATAGCGAACAAGACTAAGCTCTTTTCTGACCTGCCCTACAATCCAAAATGTAAAGAGAACATTTCTACACATGAGAGAGAGCGCGCGAAGCGAGAGAGAGGGTGAGAATTGCGGCGTCAGTACTGTTACACGTCTGCTCTCGGTTCCGTGACCGACTGATCCGTGCGGATCGACTCATGCCGCATCGAAATAAAATCTCTACCTGCGTGCTCACGCACATCTTGACCAATGGTATATCACAACATAAATAGTACCCTGATTACTCGTTGTGAGATTCGGCGCCATGGCAATCGAACTTCACATGTTTCACGCGGTGCTCATCTCCGCTTATAGTACCCCAACGTAATTTTCGGCGATAACGTGACGTTCGTCAAAAATGCAGTCAGTCGTCGAACCAGCTGGACGCATTTCTACAAGCATGGTATGTAGTCCTGCATTCCAATGACATCAAGTAAAGTTTGAAGCCGAAAAAGCGGTTCACTGTTGAAATGTGAATAAAAGTGGTTGGTCCTCGGCCACCGTGCACTGTCCGTCTCAGTAATAAAATTCACTAGCAAGGACCGTGAAGACGATCGATACTCAACACAAATGATGACTAGTACTATTACGAGAGTGAAACACCTTACAAGAGTGTTTATGAGCAGACGCATCAAATCAGTCGATGTTCCGTTATTTATTACAACAGTGTAACTATGTCTCAGACGGAACTACGTCACGTGATTGTGTATAAATTACCATTATGCATAAAACGGAAGTAACAAGGTTTTACCACTACAATCTCAAACAGACATTCCACACGCGTTGCTGGACTGGGTCCTCTGGCACGTGGTGCGATACACTACCAGGAGTACGATCACTAACAGATCACAGGCATTATTTCACACCATCACACATCAGAGTTAAGTCAGGAGTAAAGGACTGAGGACGGTTGGAAGTGTACTCTCTTGTTCTCGAAAACCGGGTAGGAGTGACTCGGTCTCGAAGTTGTACTTGTATGTCCCTGTAATAATAATCAC
>NW_011342794.1:240967-243490 GCF_000735185.1 Notothenia coriiceps | reverse complement strand
TTTATTTTTGTAATACCCTAGCTGAAATGGCACCGAATGCTAGGAATGACCCAGCTATGCTAACGAATATAAGAACCAGTGAGGTAAAGGCACATATTTATATGATCATTATAGTTATAAAAGAAATAAGAGAATAAAGTAAACAGTTATAAAATACTATATGACAGTAAAAAAAAAACGTTATTAATAAACAAGAATACAGTTTGAAAGGGGAGTGATTTGTAAAATATCCATAAAGAAAAAGAAATCTGCTTACAGTTCTGTTTCATATGGGTGTTGAGAGATGTATCCATAGATCTCCTAATGTTGCTCTCAAAGTGTACCAGATTGATGCTTTTAACTTCAACATTTAAAATAAAATCTTCCCGGGGGAGCATGCCCCTGGACCCCCCTAGAGGAGGTTAGGTCCCCCACTCCCACACACTTAAATCATGTCCACATGGATAGGAAACTAAATACATTTTGCACACATCTTGTGTCCATATCTTTCTGTTTTTGGTGGTCATGTCACAACTGTGCACATGCATGCATGTGCGAGTCATGGTGAGATATCTGGATTAAGAGGTTGCTTTTTCTTTGCACAGCATGAAAGAAAGAAGAAATGAATGGGCTGTGATTTTAGTATTTTTAAGCAGAGGTCAATAATTTGTACGGCCCTCGGAGGATGTTGAAAAAATTGAAATGGCCCTTGAGAGGAAAAAGGTTCCCCACCCCTGATCTACAGTATGCTTCCCTTTCATGATGTGATATCTATAGGCGTCCTGATCTGGTCGACATTCAAAAATATCTTTAAACAAATATCATGGGGTCACTACTGTGTTGTTCTTTTCCTCATTTCTATTGAAGCATGCTTGGTTTATTGCAGCATAAGCAGTTAATAATGTCCCTGTATGTTCATGTTGAAGCTCTGGCTCAGTGAGGATGGGCCAAAAGCTCTTGTTCTCTCATGTGAAGGTTGGCAGGAGTCAGGAAATGAGGACTGAATTGAGAGCACTTACACAGAGTGAGTGCATTTTGGCAGGGCTACAGCGCCACCACCTCTTTCACTCCCGGACATTTTCAAATTGCAGCAAGGTTGCCACCCAAGTTGCTTATTTTGCAGAGTCATAACAAAGGATCCTGTAATAAACCAAGAGTGACTTTACAAGGGAAGAAGCGGGTGAATGAGCACAGCTTCGCCTGATATTGTCTATGCGGTGATTTAAATCCTTCTGTTAAAATGTGTCTCATTTTCAAGCTGTTAAGTTCTCATTCCCTCGTCCTGCACACCTGGTGGTTATATTATTGAAATGCCAAGTATCTGTTGTGACTCGACAGATATGTTAGGTTTAGTTATGTTTTTACTCTATTTTTGTGTTTTGATCTTGTCACTTCCTGTTTTCATTTTGAAAGTAATCTTTCCTCTCATTCTAGATCCCACATTTCCTGCCTTTGTGTGTTTCCCGCCCTTGAGATTGCTTGGCCCTGCCCTGATTGTTTTCTCCTGTGCCCATCCCCCTCACCTATATATAGCCCTGGTGTTTCTTTGTTCCTTTGTCAGTTCGTTATGTTTCATGTTGTGAGAACCTGGGCCTTTTTTTACTCCTGATACCTACCTTGAGATTTAGACCTTTTCCCAAGTGAGTTTTTGTGTTGCTGTACAACTTAGCTTTGGCTATTTAACTACTTTCTATTTTTTGAAAGTACGATTTAGTTTTTGTTATTAAAGAACATTCTATTTTTGGACAACTGTCTTCGAGTCCTGCTTTTGGGTCCTGCGTCCCTTGTCTCGGTTCATAACAGTATCTCTCTCTTTCTCCTTGATGCAATATCAATATTTCCTATTTGCAATAATGTGAACTCAACCGTTCAGCCTGTATTTATATATTCTGCTTTTTACTGTTTACTTATTCACTATATGTTGCCTTATTTACAGCTGTCTCCTTTTAGTGTCTCCTTTGCTGCTGTATGTATTTTCTACACAGTGACAGATTTAAAGGTATAGTTTTAGATTTTGGGAAACACGCTTCTCTTTCTTGCTGAGAGTTTGGATTGATGCTATAAATGTGAAGCTACAGTTAGATTATGGTTAGCTTAGCATTAAGACTGAAAACAAGGGGGAAAGAGACAGCTTCCCTTGTATAAAGCTAATAGAAATCTGGCTCCTCTGAAGCACTAATTAACACGCTGCATCTCGTCACATAGAAGTATGAGATTGGTATCGATTTTCTTATCTAACTCCCTGCAAGTAAGCTGAAAGGTGTAATTCTTTTAATTTCTACCCTCTTTTCTTTAAGCTGCTGTATCTCAATATGGTCCCTCAGGGAGGACTTCATAGATCTGGGACCCTGGACAATGTGATAAATGCCTCTAACTTTATAGCTGGCGGCAGGATAAGAATCCTCCTCATTCAAAAGCAGAGGCAACACTTCAAGGTGCAGATTGAGGCCAAGATCCATATGTGTCATTTAAATGAGCGGTGATACAGATCTCACTAAACATGCCAGTGTCAGTCACCGGCAGCTCGTTTCCCCCCCCCCCCCC
>NW_011342794.1:204778-240955 GCF_000735185.1 Notothenia coriiceps | reverse complement strand
AGTTACAGGTCTGTGAGAGCCAGAAATCTTGTTTGTTTGTAGGTGACCAAATAGTTATTTTACAGAGGAATTTACCAATTAATTCATTAAAAATCCTACAATGTGATTTCCTGGATTCTTTCCCCCCATTCTGCTCTCATAGTTGAAGTGTATCTAGGATGAAAATTACAGGCCTCTCTCATCTTTTTAAGTGGGAGAACTTGCACAATTGGTGGCTGACTAAATACTTTTTTGCCCCACTGTACATGCACAAACACAGAGGATATACATGCACACACTGATTGTGATTTGGACATTACTCTGGCTGAAATCATGGTCACATTTAGCGACTGTATAGAAATGATTGGTGTGGGAAGGTTAGAGATAAATTGTTTCACTATCAAAAAATAAAATGAAACAAATGTAAGATGAATGAACTTAAATAAACTACTTTATGTGCCAATGTGTTTCTTCTTTATGTTCTGATGTAGAATAAAGGAAGAATAAGTGTTGGCTTGCTTGGAGCTTATTAACCCTTTTTCTTTTTTTAATAGTCAAATCAAAAACTCCATGTATAAGGCTGCTCAGTGTTGATCTATTCTCCAAATGATATATGTTTGCAGGGAAGTGCTACTGGCATTGTGGTGTTTTAATATCTTCAGAGGATCCCTTTTCTCTCAGGGTTTGTGATGAAGCATTAGAGGTTTACAGTGAGCATCAATTATCTTCACTGAGCAGTGCACACGCTAATACAGCCCCATTAGAAACCACGCTACATGGATACAGTAAAACAGGTTAGGGATAGAGGAGAACATGAAGACATTACCAGATGGAGAGGGAGACAAGGGCAAAACTCTGGATCAATGTCACTAAATGTGTGGAAGACAAACGATGGAATCAATGTTTCTCCTCCGGCGGGGCCGAGGTTAAGCCCGATGCAAAGCAGAAATGTACATTAAGATTATTTATGTTCAGCCTCTTAGCAATAAAACTTTGATCATTTTCTTGATATGACCTCAAATGCTGCAGGTCAATGTCATACTTACGGTAAGTGAACAGAAGGAAACACGGGAAACAGCCTTGCTCATAAAGGGACTGCACAACACCTCTCTATCCACCATTTAGCCTATTTTTTCACTCCTGGGGTTAAAAATAAGTAGATTCATTGTTGTTTAACTTCAGGTTTTTGCTATTTAAAACCCTGTGAAAATAATCCAAAAATAATGTTAAAAGATTAGAAATCGTCTAAATCGTGGGTTTTCACTTACAACTAATTCTTATCTATCTGCCTCCTAAAAATGACATTAGGCTTTATATAACGCCTACCACTCATTTGCAAAAGATTATGCGGGAAAATTAACGTAAAAGCAGACTGGATTAAATTTGATCAAAATGGTGAATGTCTGCGAAAATGCCAGCCGTTTAGTGGAATAGACAAATAGCATTGATCCTACATGGCTTTTATTGGCGTTTTCTGTAAATATTAGGCTATATTTACTGCATTAAACTTGATTCAGCTTGTTCAGCACATGATCGAAGAGAAGCTGCTTCACTTAAATGTCCTATGAAGGCTTCTTGCTGTATGTAACAGATAATCTCTGCAGCATTGCTTACAGTCAACTGTCCTTGATGCGAAACCGAAACCGCACGTGTAACACCAGCACGTGTAACACCAGCCGCCATATAACTGACAAGCCACTCAGCTCATTTCCAAGGTCTGGTCAACGGCCTTGAGGGATGCAATCTGCCAGGCTGACTTCTCGACCTGTGACACCTCTCGCTCGATCGGTTATCAGTCTATCATCTTCACCCACAGCTCTCCAGCATTTCACAGGTTAAGAGCCGTAAACGTAAAAGAACCCCGCTGCTCTGATCCTGGTCGGCCGCTTCTCCATCCCGGCACAGTAGCCCAAGTAATGGAATTAAACCCATCTGTCAGTATTTGAGCTGGAGTCAGCAGCATTATTCTCTCGTTTATGCAAATGGACCCTCGAACAGCGGTCCATTCATCTCCAGTGAAGAGAGGATGTGATGGGNGCTCACCGTTCTTGTGATCATTTTGACCCCACGGGGTGAGATCTTGCGTGAAAATGGAAGACATACAAGACCACTGATAATCTCCCTCGATCTGGGGCTCCACGCAAGATCTCACCCCGTGGGGTCAAAATGATCACAAGAACGGTGAGCAAAAATCCCAGAACCACACGGGGGGACCTAGTCAATGACCTGCAGAGAGCTGGGACCAAAGTAACAAAGGCTACCATCAGTAACACACTACGCCGCCAGGGACTCAAATCCTGCAGTGCCAGACGTGTCCCCCTGCTTAAGCCAGTACATGTCCAGGCCCATCTGAAGTTTGCTAGAGGGCATTTAGATGATCCAGAAGAGGATTGGGAGAATGTCATATGGTCAGATGAAACCAAAATAGAACTTTTTGGTAAAAACTCAACTAGATGTGTTTGGAGGAGAAAGAATGCTGAGTTGCATCCAAAGAACACATACCTACTGTGAAACATGGGGGTGGAAACATCATGCTTTGGGCCTGTTTTTCTGCAAAGGGACCAGGACGACTGATCCATGTAAAGGAAAGAATGAATGGGGCCATGTATCGTGAGATTTTGAGTGACAACCTCCTTCCATCAGCAAGGGCATTGAAGATGAAACGTGGCTGGGTCTTTCTGCATGACAATGATCCCAAACACACCGCAACGAAGGAGTGGCTTCGTAAGAAGCATTTCAAGGTCCTGGAGTGGTCTAGCCAGTCTCCAGATCTCAACCCCATAGAAAATCTTTGGAGGGAGTTGAAAGTCCGTGTTGCCCAGCGACAGCCCCAAAACATCACCGCTCTAGAGGAGATCTGCATGGAGGAATGGGCCAAAATACCAGCAACAGTGTGTGAAAACCTTGTGAAGACTTACAGAAAACGTTTGACCTCTGTCATTGCCAACAAAGGGTATATAACAAAGTATTGAGATTAACTTTTTTTTATTTTTTTTATTGACCAAATACTTATTTTCCACCATAATTTGCAAATACATTTTTTTTAAATCAGACAGTGTGATTTTCTTGATTTTTTTTTTTTTTTCTCATTTTGTCTCGTATACCTAGGATGAAAATTACAGGCCTCTCATCTTTTTAAGTGGGAGAACTTGCACAATTGGTGGCTGACTAAATACTTTTTTGCCCCACTGTATATCCTCCCCTGTGTGTGTAATGTGTGTACACAACAGAGTTTCCCTGTAAGGGATTAATAAAGTATGTATTCTTCTTCTTCTTCTAAATATAGTAGAATTGAACCCACAGTGACATCTCTGCCGACAGAATAATTAATAAATTGAGCAGCCACTTTGGTCAGGACTGAAATCTCTCACAAAACAAACTCCCTCTGGAGGGAACGTTTGGATATTAGGCTTTGTAGACCATTTAGATGCACATCAACCTATAGTACACTACAGGAAAGGGAAAACCACAAAAAGCATAATAGGGCCTCTTTAATATGGTAGCATACTTCTTTTGGCGTTAACTCAGAGCACTGCTGCCTACAGAGGCTAACGATGTAGAGAATGACTACATTTGCATTTGGTGACAAAGTGTTTCTGCATTCTTATTTAATTTAAGGACCACATAAATGCAGAAAAGAGAATGGGTTTTGCTCTTGGCTCAAGAAGCAGTGATATACGAAAACTGGCTTCTCCAGCTAATTTCTGCAGGTAAAATAAAAGAGCTGACAAAATCCAATATCTCAGCGTTAAGTGGGAGACAGACATAGTCATGGTCTCACAGCAAAAGGCCTTACCTCTCATCTCCTGAGGGCGAAACTTCCCTTTACTGAGCACGCTCTTTAAATGGATGAGTTATGTCAGCTCTGATCAATGACAGTGTTCACCACACTCCCCTTAAGTTGGAAATGATGGTGGAGCCGTACTAATACTGAATAAGACCCATACATACAGTATTTGAAATTGTATTTGTTCTGGTGCTAAATCTTTTTTGTTAAGCAGATACAGATGTGGGTGTTATTTTAAAGGTCCCCTATTATACTGTTTTTCATCAATATATTATAGGTCTCAGATATATACAGAACATGTCTCTGAAGGGTTTGCCTCGAAATACCAAACAGATCACCCATTGTAGCATCCCATAAACCCCTCTGTTTCAGCCCTGTTTCAAATGTGCTGATTCTGTGTCAGGTGATAAGGTGGCGGTTGTTGCCTTGGTTGGTGATTGGCTAATGGTTACACAAGCCAAAAAAACGTTATGACATCATAAAGTGGCCAAAATCTGATCTGCTGATTTTCAGACAGATTTTTATATAAATGGATCAGGACGACAAGTGAGCAAATATTTTTTCCTGAAACATTCAGAATCTCTTTACACAGAGGGGACACATGAGACGTGAAAAAGTGGATTTTGCATAATAGGTGAACTTTAAGCAACATTTTAAAATGTTGAGGACATAGACTTGTCAAGTGATAAAATGGATCCACTAACAGGACAGTTTATCTTTATATACAGTATACAGACTATTCATTCACTATTTATCTACATCCATGTGTGCAAAGGAGATATCCAACATCACATGAAGCACTGCCTCCACCTGCTGGATCTTTAAAGTCTTGCAATGACACACTGACCATTTCTGACAGAGAAAAAAAGACACACTTCAGAACAGTAGAGATTTTAATAAACTTTTCAATTCACAAATCTTATTGCAGCTGACATGATTAGTTTTACATTACCAAAATCATTGCAAAAATGCAGTATCATAAATATATGGCCATCTCATATACTTTGTTTTTAATAATACATATTTATTTCAAAGGTCCCTTAGTTGTAAAAAAAACAAAAACAAGAGTGCAACCAACCTAAGAATCTGATGGAAATGTTCAATACTCAGCAAAGTATTTTCCTAAGAAAAAGATAAATACTCTTATTCTATCTTAATTTAAAAGGGCTGCTACTGTAAAGTGAAAAATTGCTTTGATCTTGATGTTTTATCGCTTAACAGGCATCCTGATTATCTTATGAAATATCATATAACCATTAAGTCCACACAATGAAAATGTATAATATTTTTTGACATATATTCAATTAAATAAAGGTTATAAAAAAGGCAATATTGGCAAAAAGCAGAAGCATAGGGCATAAGTGCATTTACAAAAAATAAACTTCCTCTGAATATTTAAAAGATACAAAATGTGTAAGCTTTGGAGTGTGATGTGGGCGAGGGATAAGGAGTGTGGAGATTACCAGGAAGACTTGAAATCACTCCTCTTGTCTTTGTTGTGCTCTCATCTTTTTTCCATCCCTCGGTTTACCCACAAATCCATCTTCTCATTTGGTTTCTCTTTTATCCTGTTTTTTGTCTCAGCGCCAGTCTTCATCTTTGTCATCCTCTTTGTCATTCTCTTCCTCAGATGAGTCTTCCTGGCTGCTGACCTCCCCCGGCTCTGTCACTCCGTTTCCATTTCCTCCCTGATTTGCCGCCACCATCACCGCCGCGGCCGCTGCCATCGACGCTGCCTTCCTCGCCAGAGCTTCAGCCGCCGCCTGCTCCTCTTCCTCTCTGTGACGTAGCGCTGCAGCCTTCTTCTCCTGCTCTGCGTGACTCTTCATGTGGGCACTTCGGCTCTTCACTTTATAAAACACCCTATGGTATGGAGAATAATAACGCAACATTACACACACATAGCAGCAGTTTTGAATGATGCAACACTAATATCTGATAAAAAGTGCACTTTTTAAAAAGTTACTTTTAAAAACCCACTTTAAAAAAAATTGCATTAGTTAGATTTTTTGTTGTATTGTTTGTTTTTGTTTGCTCCACTCTGCTGGTTTTTAGTTCATTTAAATGACTGTTTGAAATGTGTTATGTTTTTATTGGAAAGCACTTCTTAACGGTTTGAAATGTGCTATACAAATAAAAGTGTATTTGTTATTATTTATATTACTTGTTATTATAACTGTATTGTGTGGAGGTACATTCAATTTGGGAAATGTTCTATCAATTATTTCTTTTTACACATTTCACAACACCATTTCGTTTCACAATCACATTCACATCACAAAGTCTATTAATATCCATCACAACAATTATGGCGCATTTCCACTGGAGCGGGTAGCCACGTTTAAGCGTCCTCAAGCGGCCAGGCCAGTTTTTGGTGGCCTTTCCATATAGCGTAGCACCGGCTAGCGGGTACTTTTTCCCTCTTTTTCCGGCCCCATAAAATCGTGGTTCTATCAGGGCCAGGGCTGAACTAGTGACGTCAACACTCTCGACTGCTGATTGGTCAGAGAGAATCGTCACAAGATCGCATGCGAGATCATCCCTAGCGTCGCATATATATCTAGAAGCAAGCTTGCAGCATTTTTATACACAGCATTTTTGTAAACGGAGGAGCTACAAAAATGGCAACGTCAAAGAAAAGCACACCGTGGTCGACCGAGGAGGTGACGACGTTCCTACATCTCATTGGCAAAAAAAAAGAAGCCGATCGCCCCGCCTACACTGCGTTGCTACCCCAGGTCCTAAACTGTAATGGAAATGCGCCACGGCCTCGGACGGCCAGAGAGGCAGCCCGAGGCCTGAGCGAGGATGCTTAGGGACGCTTAAACGGGGCTACCCCGCTGCAATGGAAATGTGCCATTAGTTCCCAATTCAATGGCCATAATACATTTATCTGAATTGCTACTTGAACACATCTACACATGTCCTATTGTATCTATCTTTGTCAAATTTGGGTTTCGCTATTTTTTTATCAACACAATGAGTTGAACCAGATGAGCGACATACACACACATACACATTTTAAAACATTAGTGACAGTGAAATACCGGGTGATCAAAAAACCATAAGAGATGGAGATTTAAAGGTCACCAATCATCAGTGGCGTTTTGATATGTACAAAAGTGGTGGGGCAGGAACAACTTAGATGTGTATATATATGCTTCTGGTGCTTTTTTAAACACGTAAACACATGGCTGTAAGCAATCCATGGTTCCGATAGAGAGAGGGGGCGGGGGGGTCCGGGTATAAGGAAAACACAGACAGAGGTCACAATATCAATCGATCCAGCAGAGTAATAGCCTATAGGAAAAACACAGAAGATCAACTAAAGACATGACATAAAATGAACTTACCAAAGCTGAAGTAGATGGTCAACTTCATTCATTTTCTTTCCGTTTTACTGATTTTAATCGCTCTTCACTACAAGGTGAAAACTACACTTTGCGCGGCACACGTACTTACAGCCAATCAGCTCTCTGAATAATGAGATGACGTTTTGTAGATATGCCAGCACAGTGCCCCTATGGCAATGGTTCTCAAAGTGGGGGGCGCACCCCCCAGGGGGGTGCAGAGGCATCACAGGGGGGGGCGCGAGAGACCAGGAGGAAAAATGGTTATTAAAAATTAAATTTAAAAAAGATTTTTAAAAAACAAACATATATATGATACAGTACTATTACGTCTGGGTTTCTGTGTTTCATTAAAGCTTGGCTCTGTGTGTGTGTGGGAAGAGCCATTTTGTGTGCGCGAGCGAGAGAGAGAGAGAGAGCGCACCGGTACCGGAGATCGTTGTTGTGAGCTTCTGGTGCTAGCGAGCTACGCTAACGGATATAAGGAGTTTTTTCAACAACAAAGTGGAGGAGAGTCCTCTCCTGTCAGACTGAGAGACTCAGTGAGCTAAAGGACTCTCAGTGTTATCTCAGTGGGTCTCAAACGTTTTGGTCACCATTAATGTAAACAATTATTTCCGAGGCACACGTTTATATGATCATTATAGTTATAAAAAAATAAGAGAATAAATTAAAAACAGTTATGAAATACTATATGACATTAAAAAATGAATAAAGTTTAAAAGGGGAGTGATTTGTAAAATATCCATAAAGAAATAATAAATCTGTTTACAGTTCTGTGTTGAGAGATGTATCCATAGATCTCTTCATTTTTGCTCTCAAAGTGCACCAGATTGATGCTTTTAACTTCAATATTTAAAAATCTTCCCGGAGGAGCTTGCCCCCGGACCCTCCCAATAGAGGTCCACACACCACCTATAAAAATAGCACTTTACCACTGCTTTCACCTATATGCTGAGAGCTGATTATCGAGCCTTCATTGTAACAGTCGCGGGTACACTGTGTATGTGGGGAGTGCTGCAGTAGAAAATTCCACTATAGCGACCGGTACATTAATGGGAAACCCTAATTGTTTGAGCAACCTCTGTGAAACGTCAAGCTACCCCACAGCACCCCCAAAATAAATCTCTGGCGCCGCCACTGAGCCTGACTATTTGTGTTGGGGGGGGTCCGACTTTTTTTTTTCTCCAAAGGGGGGGCCTGACAGAAAAGGTTTGAGAACCACTTCCCTATGGTGATTATTTTTTTGCCGCACACATTTTATAGAAAAATACTCTGAGCATGCACAGTGTAGTTTTTACAGCACCCATTCACTGAGACAGTGAGAGAGAGGGGCTAGATCTGGGCTTGACCCACGTCGCTCAAAACGGCTCAATAGGCACACTGTAGACACTAATTAGAAGAACACAGACTAAAACAGCAATGTGCAGACGAATCAGATGATTAAACATGATCTTAAAATATATTTTAAGATGCATTTATTTGCATTTTTTTTAATTCTTATTTGAATTGAACTTTCTGCTGACACTAGGTGGGGCTGTGCCCCTAATGACCAGTCACCACTGCCTATTATGCTATTTTTAAATTTAGGCAATAGCATAGGTCTCAGATATATAAAAAAATATAAAAAACATGTCTATGAAATGTTTTGGTCTAAAAACCAAACAGATCACCCATTCTAGCCATGCCTCATATCCCTCTATTTCTCTTCCTGTTACAAAAGTGCTGATTCTGGGTATAAACGGGTCTCTCTTGAGAATGAGACGCTGTGTCTCAATGACATTTTCACCTGTATAAATAAAAGGCTGAATACAAAAATTAAGCTTTTCTTTTCTTCAAGAGGGGGCGGATCTTATGCCGGCTCATGCGGGACCAGGCAGATACTGTCTAAAATACTGCGGTGATGAAACAAAAGGATTATTAGATCAAGGATTATTTCTGAAACAGTATGGAGCTCAAAGGCTTTCTCTCTTACCGGTTATACCACAANATGCTGGACCAGGCAGATACTGTCTAAAATGCTGCGGTGATGAAACGCAAGGATTATTAGATCAAGGATTATTTCTGAAACAGTATGGAGCTCAAAGGCTTTCTCTCTTACCGGTTATACCACAAGGTGAGTTCCTTTTTATTTCTTGCTTCTTCACACACTCTCTCCAGTACAGGTTAGCTCTGGTCGTTAGCGATGCTAATGTAAACACCAACCATATTACGTCCAAAACAGTCGGGCATTGTTTCCGATAGTGCTGTGGGTCCGCATTGCCGATATGACGTCATTTCGGACGCAAATCTGTATCCGCTCATTTTCCCCCCGTTTTTAGAGATTTGGGTACGGTGGAAAAGAGAGAGGGTTTTATTTTTTGACGCTGCGTGAGTTCCCTGACACACCGGGGGGACATATTTATGTGTAAAAGACATCAAAAAGTGCTTTTCTGCATGATAGGTCCCCTTTAAATCAAAATCCAGACAACAGATCACAGTCTAGATTATGAACAAGGACAAAGTGATTTCCTCTTGATTCAGGCTTACCTTCCACATTTCTTGCATGGAAATGTTGCGTCAGGATCGACTGGAGGCTTCGGTGGCGCTCGTGGCTTCTTGGCGGCAGGTTCGGCTCTCGGCCTGTAAGGTGTGGCTGCGTGTGGAGCCTCTTGTTTCACCGGGTGCGGCTCCTTGATCACCAGCACTGTCCCTGCCTGGAGCACCAGGAAGAAGAAGGTGTTAGTTTGACAGTTTTTACATCAATTAAAGAAAGGCCGTGTGCTATTAGTCAATGCAAGTCCGAGAAGTTACTAGAATATGTAGTGACTAACTTACATAGTCATGAGTCTGTAGTGCCTGCTGGCTGCTCCCGTAGGAAACATCCTTCTTGTCGTCTCCATCTGTCTGTCCTTGAGTTACATTTGACTGCTGTGAAGTCTGAATCGTGTCACACTACAAAAATATAAGATCGTTGCACAAATGAATAGAACAACCTTCAAAATACAAACTTAAAGAGCAAGCCCAGAATCAACAATATATACATTTCTCTCTTACTTATGGAGCTCTTTTTTCACTCCAAAACAATCAAGGTTTATAAAAAGGTATGAAGAGAAATATGTATTTTAGATTTTGGGGTAAACAATCCCTTTTAACATCTCCAAGGCTTAAAAATGATGAAAATACTAAACAAACACATTCTGTAGCATAAACTGATTTAAGGCTTTACCACACATCACTTAAGAAGAAATAAACTCTACCTTTACGTCCACCACAGCATCGGTGTGCTTCTCGTCCGGTGAATCCAGAGGGCCGAAGGTTAAAATCCCGTTGCGACCGATCTTCACCTGTTTCTTGTACGTGTAGTAAAACTCAACACACTGAGCCACCGTCTTGGACTGCACCTTTAAATTCAGACGCAAAAAGAATACACATGTATGATCTATGTAATCAATTAACCATCTTACAATTACATACAAAATCATCTGTGTACATATTGTAAAACAATATAAATACAAACAAGCTTAAGGGGAGAGGCAGTCTGTGAAATGAAAACCGCATTAACACATTTTTCTAATTAGTCTAATTTTGCATGTTTGGAAGTCATTACGTCTTACAACCGTGTGTGAAACATTTTCCATTACATCATAATAACGCCTCTTTTTGTAAAATGCACACAGAAAATCTGTATTTTTGTCCTTTTTGTTTAAAGCAGTTATACCAATGCCTCAAAACTTGCATATTGTGCTAATGATTTATTGGTGTTGAAACAAACACATTTAAATGTACTTCATATTTATTGACATTGATTCATAATGGTTCGTGCTGTAGGGTCAAATGAACGAGCGTACCAGTTTCTGCACCATAAAGAAGTCCTTCCTGTAGGCAGAGATCCCTTTATTGAAGTAGCGCTTCTCCTCTGCAGTCCAGCAGTCAGAGCCTGGGAGTGAATCAGACACAGAACAAAAGAGGAAATATTCAAAGAGACGTTAGCCAATCAGACACAGACGGAGTAAGAGGACGAAACCACGGGATTGTACTGCAATGATTAACATGATATAGCTTTTATTGGCCTATAAAGTCAAAGCTCACCTGAGTAGTGATAACCTGCCAGTAGATGATCTTTGGGAAACACTGGGTCCTGAAGCATCAAACGTTCCAGTGTTTCCTTGTAATAAACATTTTAAATCACAGTTAACCTTAAAAGTACGAAGTTGCAGTGAAAATATAAGTAAAGTAAAAATGCATTTTCGTAAAGAAGTTTTTAAGACTCTGCTGCCAAACTTCAGCGAGGGGATATGAGTCACTAAACTTACAATGAAATCTCCCCCGGATTCATGAAAACAGTGTAAAACCAGTTCCTGGTTGGTTCCTCCGCCCCTGAGCACACTGCAACACGCCATGTTCATAAAATCCTCCACTAGAACAAAACAGAAAAAATGACAAGAATTTAAAAAGGACTAACAAGAATAAAATGGAAACGACAACTAGTGGCAGACTGATTGATGTGAGACACTGACTGCACTCTTGGTCACCGTGTTTGAGTTTGGAGTCATCTATAGTGAGCCAGACCACGTCCGCCTTGTGCTGGTCAAACTGGGAGGAAGCTGGGTCACGTAAGTCAGGAATCTCTGCCTGGTACCGCGGCCCGATGTTTATCCGTCTGAACAAGTAAAAACGAAAGAAGGGTTCTGGTTCATTTTTGGCCCAGATATTCAAAACCTTGAGAGTCCGGTGTCTGTACTTACGGTTCAAGGCTAGCAGTTGTAGAATCCGTGATCAAGGAAGAGGAAAGAACAGGAGGCGTGATATCTGAACTTGCTGCAAAAATACAGAAAAAGGAATCTCCTTTTTAAGCATTGTCAATGCCTCAAAACTGTCCAAACAACTATATTTTTCTATGGCATACTCATATTTATTTTTAGCATTTGAAAATGACAATAACAATATATAATATATTCCTATTTACTCAGTATATTACAGACACAATACAATCTTATTTATACCTGATCTATAGTGTATTTATTTTCTACACTCCTGTTTGTAATGTTTATACAGCCTTATACTGTTCACGGGGTAAATACTGTCAGATGTTTATATTTATATTATACTAGACATCACTTTGCACTTTACTACTTTTTTGCACTTCTGGTTGGTTGCAAACTTCATTTTGTTGACTTAATACGAATGTATACTCGGTGCAATGACAATAAAGTTGAATGAAATCTAATCCCATCAGTAGAATTTTTCTCAGATCATCCTCAAATGTGAGACTTACTGGAGCGCAACAGACTGCGGGTCGCAGATTTGGGCGTATGTGGCGGTGGCGGCAGAATTTGGTTGCTGGCGATGTTGGTCAGGAAGGTGGAGAAGTAAAGTCCCGAGCCCCCGCGCACAGGAGACAGGATGGGGGGGGGCGTGTAGGGCGGCATGGTGAGGGGGTTGTCCGGCATGCGGACCGGGGAGCGCAGGTTGCTCTGGTAAGAAGAGATGCTGGAGTAGAGGGAGGGAGGGATGAAAGTGGCTGGTTTGGGTGGAGGGATGATGAGAGGCTCGGGGCGAGGCCGGCGCTTTAATTTGGATTTTCCTTCCTCATCCGTCCCTGGATCGTTTTCCCCTTCCTAGACAGAATATTTAGGATTTAAGTTGTTTTCTTTGATATCAGTCGAATGAAAAGTAAAAAACATTCTGCTACAACTGAGCATCAAGCACTTGTATTTGCTGTATGTAAAATAAAATCTGCTATTTCCGACAGCGGATCAGTTTTAAGTACTGCACGGAGTAATAAAACACCTGGATACATTACGTTAGATTAAGGGCTGCAGGCTACAAGGTGTGGAAAACTACTTGCTTGGCAGTTGCAAAGATTACACTTTTTATACAAACAACTTCTACCAAATCAACCAGGAATTTCAAAAGATAGAACATTAAATGTCACTCTTATTTTTACATGGAGTCTTCCAACATTTGATTGGACCATTGAACTTATGTTCTTTGCAAAACATTGTCACATTCCTCCAACATTTATCTCCAAATTACTCACTTGATAACCGCCTAACCAGAAGTGTGAATATGTACCACTACTGGCACCTTAGAAGACTTATCAAAGTAGTTACAAGTTGCTAACACTGACATAAATCATAGCAAAAAAAGAAAGTGATGCCAATGTTGTTTCCTATCAATACTAACCTGACCAAAACTCTCGCTGATGGATTTCCTGAGTGATCTTCGACGAGCCACAATGACCGAGGGTTTGCTGAGGGTCTGTCCTGCCGGTTTCTCAGGCCCCCCGACACGTCCCTGATTTAAGGCACCCTGAGGATCTGTTGGACTCCTGTGCACTGGCACTGACACAGGCATGACCAGAGGCATCATGCTGGCCTGTCTGCCTAAAGAACCCTCTTCATGCTGAGGCACCAACACAAAGAGACAGGAGGATAACAGGTAGAATGGGAGGAGAGCAGAGCAAATTGAATATGGATTGAGATAGAAAGTATGGAGATGGTGTGAGAATCAAATGTTAAAATCAACTAAATCAGTAAGTCATTTTCACCCTGAATGAAAGTATCCATGTTGTTGTTTATAAGACTACAATTTCAGAATATTTTCATTATAGATTAATATTAGTAAACATTGTGATGAATTATTTTGTCTTTCAACGGTAAAACTGAAGCATGAAGAATTTAGACAATATTTTATTTAAATAAAATAACACTGAGAAAGTCCTAAATTTAAGATCCAGCTGTTATATTACTTCATATTTCCTTGGTATTCCGAGCCTTGTAGACGCCTCCCTGGTATGTTTAGTCAAAGTGATAAGACACATAAATCTCTTTTGTGATTTATACTGCATGCAAAGTTAAGTTAAGACATTTGAATATCATCTCCTCACCCTCAAAAGTGCTGTTAGCTAACCACATAGCAGCAGTTCTGGGTTGTACCTACAATATTAAACCTGTTTTGGGTGTGTTGACAGGTAGAGGAGTGTAGCTGTGCAGGGTGACAGCGCAGCCCCTCCCTGGCTCTGCTGAATGACTGGGAAGGCGCCTGAGGAATGTGGAGGTGTGCAGACATGCAGCTGCTCCAACTGTAAATCCAGCATGCACACTTTGCACAAAAACCTACCTACGACAAGCCTGATAACCCCCCGGAGGCAGGGTACTAAAAAATTCCCTGAGCTAAGAAATCCCTCTAAACAGAGCTTCTCGTTTTTGTGCTTAGTGCATTTCTAACAAAGCTGCTCTTGAGAAAAGAAAGAAGCAGGTTTCAGGGTGTGCCACTCACAATGTCAACATTTTGAATCCTGAATAGCAGCGTAAAGTAATTCGTCTTTCTTGCAGCGATAAAATCTGAGCAACCTTTGATAATGGCTGTTTTTCAGGTTGCACCATTATCTAGATGTCATGTTTAGTATGACTTTGCACTTGTTCAACAGCCTGTTATAGCTGAGGCGCGACAGCTGTTCGAATCAACTTAACACACTCTAGAAAATCATTTTGTAAACCATGGGGAAGTCCTGCATTGAAACAGGGTTCTTCCTCTTTGTGCGGCTGCTTGCTAACTTAGTCAGCTGAGAAAATGCACAAATAAGCTGCACATGTCTTTCTTCTTCAACTAAACTGAGCCTAAAACGTAAAAGTATTTAAATGGCTATTTTACTGTAGCACTGCCATACATGGAAGTTAAACACAGCTGTAGAGCAATAAAAAGACCTTTCTGGGAGGCATGGACTCCATCTCTGACGCCTTCTGGGCCAGAGTCTCCAAGTTGATCTCCTTAGACGCCCTCCTTCTCCTACGGATGACCCCTTCTGTTGTCACTTCCCCTCCTTTCACCACCTGAGTGCCTGCTACCCCGTTGTGGGGTAGTGCAGGATCTTTGGATGCTTGAGACCAAATGTTTGTTGAGGGGGGTCCCAGTGGAGACTGTCCTTCTCTGGAAAGGCGACGGGAACGCCTAGGTGCCGCCGACTTTGTATCTGAAGGCTCAGCAGGATTTGTGGAGCCCTTTTCAGGGAATGGATCAGGTACGGGTGATGAGTCACAGGTCTGAGCTCCTGGTCCCAGTGACTGGACCTCCTTTTTAGGCGCGGTGTCTGGGGGACTGGGCTCAGGGGGCTGACACGGGACAACGTTTTGGGTTTGCTGCTGTTTTGGTTGCACCTGTGGTTGTGTTGTTTCTTTCTGCGTCACGTTTTGTTGTTGCTGTTGTTGCATTTGCTGAATTTGTTGCTGTCGCTCCTGAATCTGTTGCTGGTGATATTGCTGCTGCATTTGCTGCAGTTGTTGCTGTTGAATTTGCTGCTGCTGGATTTGGTGCCGCTGTTGTTGCAAATGTTGCTGCTGTTGCAACTGAAGATGATGCTGCTGCTGCAACTGCTGCTGCTGCTGTTGTTGTTGTTGTTGGTGTTGGTGCTGGTGCTGGTGGCGTTGATGTTGGTGCATTTGTTGCTGCTGTTGCATCTGGTGTAGCAGCTGCTGTTGTTGAGATTTAGGCTGCTCGGCGTACGCCAGGTTTGGTATTCCCTTGTTCCCTGGAAAAACAGAGTAATAACCTGATGAAAACTGTTGCTTGCTGGGCCTAAATGTTGTCTGGAAGGGCTGCAGCATGGGTCCCTGCAAAGTGTGAGGAGGAGGAGGAGCGTGGGGCTGACCCTGGACCTCCACGCCTTTGTGGGCATGTTGATAGACTTGCAGCTGAGCCTGGTGCATTGCAGCCGCTGTGTGCTGCTCCCACTCCAGCCCCCTACCCTGAGCTTGTGCCTGGGGGGCATCTCTGTAAACCTCAATAGGTCCTCCTGGCAGTTGACTTTCTCCCCCCATTGGCAGAGCTACACCCTCATGGACCCCCTTGTGGAATGCCATCTGCCCCCTGGCATTCACTCCACCCATATAGGGGCCAAAGTTCTGCCCCCAGGCCTGAGCAGGGGCTTCCTGAGACCAGCCGGGGGCCTGCACGGACTCCTGGTGCATCCACTTTACTGGAGCAGCCTGTTGATAGTGCGGTAAACTTTGGGGCCCTTTCTCGGGGTTGTAAACAGCCGAGCTGCTAGCAGAGTCACTGTGGCTTGGCTCTAAAGCCGGAGGTCCCATCCCATAATAAACATCCCCTGAATGCTGCACAGACTCTTTCATGGCTGCAGCCCGAAGCTTGCCGCTCTTGTCAGTGTTAACTTGAGAGGGAAGACTCATACTAATATTGTACGGTAATGTTGGAGTCAGAGCTCTCAAACTGGTACTGCCTCTGTAGTGTGCTTTGACTGCCTGAGGTCGAGGAACTCTTTGTTTAATTGTGTATACAGAGGTGATTGGGAGGAAATATAAATCCCAAAGGAAAGTGCAGGGTGGGGAGCATGCAACCCTCCTTCCAGAATCAAATCTGAGGTTTGCTGTTCTTTCTTCTCATCCTCTTTATGGTGCCGGACCTTGTGAGAGAAAGGAGGGGTTAGACACTTTATTTGTATCTGAAGACAAGCACACAAACTTTTCAGTCGTTTCAACTGGTATGGAGCAAAAATGAAACTGGGGCCTACACGAGTGACTAGCCCAGCAGTGAGTAAAGTGAAACTCAGTCAGAGAGCATGTCTTGTGATCAAAACCTATGTAATCGATGTTAAGGTACAGTGCGTGCAGACAGGACGCATACACTGAAGAAGTTTTGAGACGACAGCAACAAGGTGGCGCTGACTATGCAGCTGCCATTTGGCATAACAAGAAATACAGGAAACGGAGGGGCACATGCAATCACCCGAGCGATAGCCAGTGATGTTATGTAAAGAAAAAAACTGCAATAAGGAAGCGTCTTGAGAGCTATTAGGCAATACAACAGAATAGTGAGCATGAGTCAAAACTAGTGCATATACCTTATTAATGGTGCACGGAGCTCTCTATGTCCAGCTCCATGGAGTCACTTTGGTTTCGATCCAAGTCGACTACATGCAGCTCCATGAAGGGATTGTGCGCAGCAAATGTCATAACTCTGACAACTTTCCCTCGAGTTTCACAGCGCACAATAGGGCGAACAAGCGAGTTTACAATCCCAATAGCACATAATCCAAAATCCGGACCGGCTGGCGAGGCTCATTAACGCTGTAGTTACACAGTTGCACACTGGATCAGCGAAACCATGCACTCCAAGAAAAAAAATGTCCACAACTTTCTCCCCGCATAAACGAGTAGAGCACACATGAGACGGGGAGTGTGTGGAAACTGTGCCGTGCAGCGGCCTGCTCGGGTATTTCCGGAGATTTCAACACGTTGCACACGAGCCCCGCGGACTCAGATGTTGTGTTTAGGTTTATCCAGAGTATATGAAGCGCTGCGAAACTGCGCAAACACGCAGAAAGTTGTGCACCCCAGAACGCACCGCCTCACCCAAAATCAGCAAAACTCACATCCTGTTATCCAATCCGATCGTCTGGCCACTCCCATGCTGTATCCGTGTCCGTTTGTTTTACTGTCCCGGCTGCCCGGAAAGCGGAGTCTCATAACCATAGACTGAGAGCTCATAACACGGAAACAGTCTGTAAAATACCCGAGAACTGTGGCGAGATATATTGAGACCTGCTATAACATTGAACTTCTATTGGATTTTTTTTAAATGGTTGACAAAATATATGAACATTTATGTTTTTATTAATAATATTTTAATTTTTTTCAAAGATCATTATCATATTTTCAAGAAAGAATTTGAGCTATATGGCAAAGTCAGTAATAAAACACTTCTATGTTTAATGATCTACTTAGGTTACTTCCTATTATGGAATGTTAATTGCTAATACCTGTGTACTTAAATACAATCTTCAGTCAAAATGTGCTGTAACAGAGTATGGCTGAACTTCTTAATATTTATGTATTTATCTAAACAAGGATCATGCATACAAATACATTAATCTCAGAAAAGAGAAGAGATAGTCTTATTACTAATATAGACATAGAATAAGCTAAACATACATGCTGTACAGTGAATTAAAAGACTGCTTATTGTAATAATACTAGATACATATGTGAGATGCAAATGTTACGGAGTTGTGAAGGCCAGAGCTCAGGGGTTTAGCAGTCTAATAGGGATACAACTATAATATTAATAAAGCAAAAATATAATTCCTAAAGCTCAGTCTCAGCTTTTGGTTTTGGCACCCAAAGATTGTCAGTGGCCTCATCTGCCACACATTCTGGGAGCGCCACTAAGAGGTGGTGGTGAGGAGTGGTGGGGTGAATGTTTATTAATATTTTATAAGGACTACCAGAATGTACTGCAACGCCCCTGCCACGCTAATGCTGTATGTTTCGACAAAACACACCACAAATAGGTGACCAACAATGCTTGCAATGCAGTGTTCATTCACATATGCATTGCTGTATTTGGACCACATGTAGTTTGTCTGTACAGTGTTGTAATGTGAAAAGTGTTGCAGAGTTTGCTCCTCAGAGGATGCAGCAGCAGGAGTTTGCGGCTCAATCAGGAGAGACTAGCGCTGTGACGTCAGAGCGCTGTGAGGCAGAGCACGGGGCATCACTGCACATCCATTAGCAGGCTAGCTGGCTAACTGTGGCTAACGTCAGCTATGGTCCATCACTATTATTATCTAATTTCCAAAATAAACAACTACTGGGAATGACATGGCTGACTAGCAACAGGCACGGAACATGGGGACTGTTTGGATTTTAACTGGGAATCCAATGGTGCAACGAAGCGAGGTAAGAAGGGGTCAGGACAAGAGGGTATCTTTAGTAAACACGCTAAGCTAGTTAGCTTGTTTACTGGACTACCGGACGCGCCGCATTGAAAGCCTTCAGTTAGCTAGATTAGCTTCCTAACGACTAATCCTCTCAAACGACTGCTTTATGGCCATTTATGAGAGGAGATTGCTGCTGCTCTAGTCGTGGTTGTGTGTTTGGCACAGAGTCAAATTATCCCAGTTGCTATCTTTGTATGACAATTCAGCTTTGTTGAGCTTTTTCCTGAATGAGCCTTTGAGACGTGAGGTGTAACGTTAGCTAACCTTTGCAGCAGTTTAAATGGTATTGCCCCACATGTTTCTGTCGGCCACTCAAACATTTAACAAGTAATGCTTCCTCCTTAGATGTTTGCATGCACAGAGGCATTCAGTGTGCAGAGATTTTCGAAGATAAAATGGACATGCATTCTAAAATGTGTTTTCAGTGAGGGGCTTGCGTCACTGATGCCAGGTGCAGGCTGTAGCTGAGAGCTCTCAGGATGAGTGGGACTGGAGAGCACACTGACATCCTGTCAGTGGCAGACGTGGTCAGAGACAGATGGAAAGTGGTAAGAAAAATCACAAAATCAGGTTGAAAAAAAATACAGATGACACTGGGTTGACAATGAATATGATCTTCTTTGCAGACAAGGAAGATAGGTGGAGGCGGCTTTGGGGAGATCTACGAGGTTCTGGATCAGTTGAGCCAGGCCACTGTTGCCTTAAAGGTGGAGTCTGCTCAACAACCCAAGCAGGTGCTGAAGATGGAGGTGGCTGTGCTGAAGAAACTTCAGGGTGAGTGATGCTGTCCATTTGTCAGTGATGGAGTGCTATCTCCCCACATTATCGTGCTTTTTGTCAATTTAATAAGAATACTATAAGGGCCTAGCAATAACCAAACTCACACATTGCATTTAGCTTGTATGACCTCTCTGCGTTTTCCATGAAGATTAATGTTTTATTACCCTTGGCAAAGTTTTGATTCGGTCTGATTATTTGTCCGTCAGCAGGATAAGGGAAAAGCTACTAGCACTCTTTCATTAAACCTATTGGAAGGCTGTAGCATGAGCCAAGAATGATCCATTACATTACAGTTGATCCGAAACACAGAGCAGATACACAAATTGTGCACCTTTTAATAAAACATATTGACAATATAAGCAGTGGTGGTGGTCTTTGTTTTTGTATCAACAACAAAAAAGTAGCCCTGTTGTGTCGGAATCCAACTGAGGAACTTGTTTGAATTCAATGATTGAATAACTTACTCATTCTGACATTTATCAGCACTGATTTCACTGAATCAGGAAATCAACATTTGTATTTATACAGCGTATATTTATTTGACAGGCAAAGACCACGTGTGCCGCTTTGTGGGCTGTGGCCGAAATGATCGGTTCAACTACGTGGTGATGGAACTCCAGGTAGGATTTTAACCAGTCATTGTTAGTCAAGTTTTTTTTGCTGACCATCACTCTGTGACTGAAAACTGATTTATTTTCTTAAGGGGAGGAATCTTGCGGATTTGCGAAGAACCATGAGCCGCGGCACCTTTTCCGTCTCCACAACTTTGCGACTTGGCAAACAGATTTTAGAGGCCATTGAAAGCATCCACTCTGTAGGCTTCCTGCACCGAGACATCAAACCCGTAAGTTCACCTAAGACACTGTACGGTTTGTACATTTAAATGACAGTCAGTTTATTGTTTAACTTGCTTGTTATTTTTTTGTGTTGTTAAAATTGTAGTCCAACTTTGCAATGGGAAGGCTAGCCAGTACCTGCAGATGCTGTTATATGCTTGATTTCGGCTTGGCCCGCCAATTTACCAATTCCAGCCAAGAAGTCCGTCCAGTAAGTAATACTATACTGCGTCAATTTCCTGCAATGTATTTATTTATTTATTTTCAAAGATCCCACAAGTTATTTCATGTTGGAGAAGCTGTTTAAAGTGTAGTCCTAGAGGTTTGGTGTAGTATGTTAACACAGAAAAGTGTTATTACAATAAAATGAAACTCTGATACGATATTATATTACTTTACTTACAGCACTAGGGAGACCTCAACACTTATTTAAAGGCACATAAATATACACATTTCACAATAAATTAGAATTAATTTCATCTAACGTCACATAGGGCTGCTCAATTAATCGTAATTTAATCGCTATTACGATTATGGCTTGCAACGATTACGAAAATAATGTAATCGAAATAAAACGATTATTTCTTTATTATTATTATTACTTTTCTTTTTTCAATTTTTTATTTTTTTTTATTGGTTTTTCAGTTGAATTATACTTAAAGTTCAGGGTAATCAACTGTTAAAAACATACTGTTCACATTTGTTTTCTCCAATAAATTGATGTTTTCAAAGTAAATGGATAATCGTTTTTAATAATCGTGATATCAATTATTGACCCAAATAATCGAGATTATGATTTTTGCCATAATCGAGCAGCCCTAACGTCACATCAACTTCCACTGCTTCACCTTAATGACCCCATGAGACATCAGTGTGTGACCATCCCAAAAGGGTCTTGGATTGGCAATTTATTTCAGATTTAAACAATAAAGCCAGTTCCCTTTAACACATTTTTTATAAATACCTCATAATGCTAACTAATCTATTCGACCATATCTTTATTAAATGATTTCTTTATTCTCTCCCATAGCCCCGTCCGGTGGCAGGCTTCAGAGGAACTGTGCGATATGCTTCAATCAATGCTCATAAGAATAAGGTAAGCACAGACAAACATTATATTCTACTATTCATATTTAGTTTTACCCTTGACCTTACTTACATTTGCGTATCGTAATTTGTAGGAAATGGGTCGACATGACGACCTGTGGTCCCTCTTCTACATGCTGGTTGAGTTCACTGTTGGTCAGCTTCCCTGGAGGAAAATCAAAGACAAAGTAGGCGCCTCAATGCATTCTTGTCTGTATGGTTTATTAATTATCAGCATGTGTTTAATTCATATTGTAATTACCGCCTCTCTGCTCTCAGGAACAAGTAGGAAACCTAAAAGATACGTATGACCACCGACTCATGCTGAAGCACCTTCCCTCAGAGTTTTGTGCTTTCCTGGATCACATCTTGACCTTGGACTACTTCACTAAGCCAGACTATCAGGTTGGCCATGTCTTGTTTGGTTTATTTTGCACACACTGTCTATTCCTCTACAGCTGTGAAATGCTGACGCCTGTGGTTTTCTCTGCGACAGCACCTGATGTCAGTGTTTGAAAACGCTATGAAGAGTCACAGTGTGCTGGAGAATGACCCTTATGACTGGGAGAAATGTGACTCGGAGGGTATGCTGAGCATCACTGCCGCAACAACCACGGCTCAGCAGCTCACTCGCCTCACACCGGCGTACTTAGGGTATTTACAGCCAAAGAAAGCTCTATTAATACTGACATACATCTATTTATTGTATAAGTTGCTGTCTTGTGTTTGTACTTTCACTTATGTTATTCAAAATATCTCCCTTCTCTGTGGAAAATGTGTTCAAATATATGCAGGGCTAGACATTATAAATGGCCCGGATGCACTATTTAAACACCCCGGGCCAGCATAACGTACTTTCCACTTGCCCGCTCGGGCCATTCAAAAAAATTGCTTTAAAGAAAAAAAACAGTAAGACATAAAATCACATTGTCCTGCAATTTTGTTAAATTGTTTCGTTTATTAACGGTACAACATAGCGTTTCGTGAGGCAGTCATCGTTGTTGGATGAAAAGCAAACAGCTGTTTGCTGCAGAGCGCAGCGCGAACAGGCTCCCGTGCGTGGGAGTCTTCACTACAGACTTTCACGCCACCTAACCATTCGCCAAAATGTTTTGAATACCAGCGTTAACCGGCCAAGCGCTGGGCAAAAAACAATCTTCAAATAAAAGAAAGTCACCGGAGGAGTTAAAGGAGAGTGACAGGGAGTATGAGAAGAAGAGGGAGAGAAAGTTTCAGCCACACTGGCTTGATCGATGGAGCGGGCTTCAATATACCCTCCTTTTTTTCTTTAACAATGACCACAATATAATAATTTTAATAAACCAAATATGAACAATTGAGGAAAATTAGGAAGAACTGATGATTGAAATGTTGTAGTACAAGTAGTAATGTAGTTTGTGCATAAATTACTATTGCACCCAATGTGTTAATTTTCTTCATTATTAGAGTCGACGAATGCTCTTGGGCCGGTGGTTACAATGGTGGGGCCAGTGTTAATGAAAATCTACTAGCCCTGATATATTCCCTAATATCAAAGAACCAGATATTTAAGACTCCCTTAATGTCTACCCCTGTATAGCTGCAGTTTTTTTTTGGACTCAAATTCTGCACAGTCAGTGAGAAAATAGCTGCTCTGAATTGTGCTGTGAAAATGAGCTGCAGGGTGACCTTCCCTCTCCTCCACAGCATGGCCAACGCTTCCATGCTGCCAGCCGAGCTGCAGAGGGAGAACACTGAGGATGTCCTGCAAGGGGAGCGCCTCAGCGACGCAGACAACTGCCCCCCCATCCCCACACCCACCACCCCTGGCGCAGATGTATGGGAAGAGATGGACCGCAACCGCAACCTTAAACATGTCCAGCCGACCATCAGGAAGGTCAGGGCAATGTAGTTACTGTAATCGCTAAGCAGAATGTTCTTATCTACTGAAATACGATTTTTATGTAACTGCTTTTTTTACACATGCATTTTAATGTGTAGTTTATCTGCACTGCAGTGGATGTCAGTAAGAAAAACAACCCCAAGACTACATGGCTTTGCCTAGAGAAATGATCATGGTTAACCTCTGTTACAACATCTACTGCAAACCCACTACTGACACCCTGCTTTCATATTTAAAATGGAAAACTTATTTCCTTCAGTTGATGAAGAATATAGCAATTGCATAATAAATGTGCCTTTTTATATAATGACACCATTGGTTCCCTTTAAGCCTTTCTTTCAAAGAGATTATATCTGCTGTGCCTTTACTAATGAAGGAAGTAAAACAATAACGTGACGGATTCGAATGCAATAAATATTAACATTTTGAGCTGCCTTGTCGTTCACTCTGCTCAGGTGGTGAGTGAGGATGAACACAGTCAGAACCAGGGGAACCAAAGCCCCAACACCGGCTCCATGCAGAGTTCTCCTAGACGGGTGCGATCAGAGACCATGTTCCTGGAGCGGGCTGCACCTCTTCTCCGGAGGATGAGACACAGTCAGAGCTTGGCGTTTGAAAAGAGGCTCGCACCCGAACCCAAGCCCACCATCGAACGCTTTCTTGAGGCCTAGTTAGTATATAATATAATATACTGTATATCATCGAATGACAATATATTACAGCTTTCAACATTTTATTTTTTGAGAAATGTACATAACATGCACAATATTTTTGTTTCAGCCTGGGCAAACAACGTCCTGTCCTTTCTCAAGTCGGGAAGATGACCATTCCTGAGAGCGTGGAGGGGAAGCAGCCTTTCTGCCTCGAGGAGTACTCGGGCGCAGCCACCCCTGATCAAGAGGAAGGGGCAGCCAGCTGCGGATTTGTGGCCGTGAACCTCAGCCCCGTGCCCCAGGAGGGAGACTCTCAGGAGTGGGTGATGCTGGAAGTAGAGCAAGGCGGCGGTTCTGGAGCCACCAAGCCTACAGGCGAGGACAAGCGTGAGGACAAGCGTGAGGACAAGCCTGGGACGGACGCGCCCGCTGAGGCTGAGAATGAGACCTCCGAGCCGCAGGAGGGTCAGTCAGCAGCGGTGCCCAGCAGTCCTGTCCTGTCACAGATGTCCATGCCCGGCACATGGTTACTGAGCCACAGGAGACTGCCGGGGATGCTGGGACAACTGCCCTCAGTCATGATGGGACGAACCCAGATGGACCAGGTAGGGGTGACCAATAGAGTAGCAACTAACCTTTTTTTAAATCAGCAATTAGTCAGCCAAATGAATCTAATATGTGTCCTAAAATGTCAGACAAGTATAAAAATGCCCATCACAGTTTCCTAGTTAATGTCTTATTTTGTCAGTCCAATACCCAAATATATTCAGTTACGTTTTATTGAAAAAAAGCATGACATTTTCCTATTTTTCCATTTTTGATTCGGTGATACGCCAATGAAAGGCTTCAGCTCTACTAACAAAGCATTTATTCATGAATGAACTCGACTAATGATTGCCATAGCTCTATGATATGTTCAAACTCCAAGCTTTATGGTTATTAGCATGCCTAAGACTTGGATAAACCACAACTTATGAATGTTATTTGAACAATTAGACGTGCTCTTTAGATAAATAATAGGATGGTTTTCAATGTCATTGTGTTACATATCAGAAAAAGGTCAAGCCCTCTAACGCTCATTAAACTCTCCTCAGTCTTCTAGCTGTGCACTCCCGTCCCCTGTGCGTGAGAGGAGCGCTGCAATACCACTAGAGGCGCCATCTGAAAAATCTGAAACACTCCCAGAAGAAATGTTAAACAACGGAGAGAAGTTGGAGTTAGCTCCAGTGCCAAGCTCAGCCAAAGGTCACGCTGCCCATCTGACTAACGACAGAGACCCTGAGAGTGACTCTGGTCTGCCTGACCGCTCCTCGGAGCCCAATCAGCAGCCTCAAGCCGACACAGCAGGGGGCGCTATGGAGAGCACCGTCACCGTCTCCTCCTCTCCCCCCCCAGCCCTGCTCCGGATAAGAGACTGTCCCTCGTCCCCTAGATTAAGTCGTATCCCAGTCCGAGACCCCAGCAACCCCCTGGACTCTCCGAGCAGGGACTTGAACATGGAGAGGCGTCACCGCTGGAGCAGCCCGGTCCCCGGCTCCCCCACCCACTCCCCCTCCCCGTCTCTGTCCTGTGACAACCTGCCGTGCGTTTTGCCGAGAGACCGGCTCTTCTCAGAGCGAGGCTCCAGGTCTGACTGTGTCGGAGAAGACCCTCTCTCCCTGTCCTCCTCATCGGGGAGTAAGAGTAAGATCCCCCGACCTGTGAGCGCCACCTTCATACCGGAGCAACTCACTAGCAGGTTTCTGCCCCGACCACCGCCGGGGAAACCACCCATCCGCCCGGGCGTGGACAACAGGTATAACGCTGTCAAAATGATCCACCTTATACACCATGTACTTGTATAGGTAATAGGTATCCAGCTCTAAGTGCACCGTAAGAAACACATTTCTCCATACTCCTCAGTTTTGCAAAAAAATCCAGGCATACAGAAATTGAGACACTTCTTTAAAGTGTATGTAAATGAGAAAAAGGAATCCAGGCTGTTGCCATCGAAATGCACAACAACAGGATGTTTTATACAGATATATTCAGACAGAAAAATAATATAAACCTGAACATTAAAGCATGTGCTAGTGAAGAAACCTCAAGAATACGAAAGTATAAAGCATGCACCTAAAAAAGGGGAAATATATATATATATAGTTAAATATCAAAGACTGTTGGCTTGATCACATTTGAAGGTTTATAACTTGAATTTCACTTCACAGAATGATTTCAAGAGCACGACGATTCATAATGCAGAATCATAATCATGATGTCTTTTCTCAAGAAGGCGCCGGTTAAGAGTGCGTGCCAGCAGCACCAGCGACGCAGACTTCCTGGCCAGTCTGACTCAGCTGATGCAGGACCGCGGCGGGGTGCTCTTCAGCCCCCCCCCTCGCCCTCGCAGCTCCTCCTCCTCCCTGCAGCGCTCCCTAAGCTCCTCCCCCTCCCGGGAGCTCCGGGAGCTCCGGGAGGGCGGGGTGCTGCAGGGACGCAGCTACTCTCCCTCCAGCTTCTCTGGTTCCCCTCCTCCTCGCCACTCTCACCCACACGACAGGCCCGGGCTCCAGGCTCCGTGGGGCCACAGCTCCAGGGGAAGGGGTCTCCTCCACGAGGGTAAAGGCTCTGGTAAAGTGAGTCGATGACTGTATTTGGAACATAAGTGACTGATCGGATGGTGCAACTGTAGCGAGAGGCTGTTTCACATCCAGTCGCTGATAGCATGTGTAAATACAGTATTTACTCAAGGGAATGTACTGTATGTAATGTCAAATGTATAAAATGTATTTATTTATTTATTCATTTGTTGGACGTGTCTCTCGAAATACTTGACGATGTGGCTTGATACCTGCAGTTGAAACAGAAAGGCTGAGAAACCTTAAGATTGCCAACTCTTACCTCTCATTTCACTCCTCTTAACTCTCCATATAGGCCTAATATGAGACCAAAAAGATAATGTTAAATACTTTAGGGATGTAAAAAATGATGCTTATTGTAGATATGTACCATGAGGAAGATAGTAAACACTAATAGAAAACATGAACTCACGTTAAGAACACTAATAATAAATAACACCACGTGCAGTATACCAACATCGGCAGACATGTACAGAACCAGGGCATGCAGCTTTGACCTCACTCCTGTAAAACAGCTGGATTAATTATTATATGTGAAAATGAATTGCTCATTTGACATATCAGAGTGTAGTAGTGTGCTTTTACTTTGCTCGAAAATATTTGTCATGCAGAAGGCATCCGCATATTAGAATGTACATGTAAGTGCACTCATACTTAAGTATTGTGAAAGAGCATGACTATCATTGCAATGGATCTTTTTTTATTTTATTCATTTGTACAATCTGCTTAGGCGTGTATTTTTATTGAACTGCTTATGATCTCAAAGAACATCATAATATGAACCAGCAAAGATGTGCACTTTTATTTCTTCCACAAAATAGATGGTAAAGGAAGAAAACTGATAAAATGGAACCTGTTCATCATGTCTTCTTGTTGTTGCATTTTATTTTTTAGCACAATTTTAAATATAGTCAATTAAATAAATGCCAATTCTAAACAAACGTTGAATTCATGGCTACACTTGCTGTAGTTTTTCATTGTTGATTAAACGGTTAGTGCATTTACATTCTCTCACAATTTCTCATTCACTCTTGGTGTTATGAAAATACGTTTTTTGTTTTTTTTAGGTGTGCAGGTGTCTATTTATGAAATATATGTTCTCTATATTGGCTCTGTCGCCGCCACTGAGCCTGACTATTTGTGTTGGGGGGAGCCCGACTTCTTTTTTTCTCCAAAGGAGGGGCCTGACAGAAAAAGTTTGAGAACCACTGAGTTAAACTAAAGTCACACAAACTCAGACTGCATTATGTCAGTTGAGAAAAATCCCATTTCAAATTCTGTGGAAGCAGCTGTTTCCTTTGACAGACGTCCCTGTAAGCACATACAGTAAGAGAGCCTGCTGACAAGCTGGTGACCGATTGGGGGGGTCCCAGATGACAACAGTCAAATGAACACTCCCCCATCTGTTGTGGTCCATCACTGTGTACAATGTAACAGCAGTAAATGACAAGAAGTTATAGAATGTGTTGAGCTCTAAAAATCATTTAAATAACGGCAAGATTGATCATTGCTTGGGCTTTCCTGTCACACAACCTCCACCTTGTTATACCCAAACATCGACTACAGGTTTATGTACAAGAGGAAATGGATGCTTTTAGATATTAGGTGTGCATGGTGTTGGGGAATCATTTGCCCTGCATGTCCTCCTTCGCCCTCTGACCCAGCTGACCAACCTTGAGCAGCCGTTATCTTCCTTAAGGAGGGGCTGCCCTAGCGTATTGTTGATATTACCAGTTTATGACGGGGCAACTCTCTGTCAGAGATAGTTATTGTTGTGGGACACCTGGAACACATCCTTCGTTCTCGGGGTGTAGATGACCCGAGCCATAAGCGACAACGACTGTGATTCAGTGTCCTCAGCTGTTTAGTCTATCTATTGAAGAATGTTGATTATTACACTCTGAACTAGTTAAAACCTCGAGCTACAGGAGGGATCTTCAGAATTGANAGCCATAAGCGACAACTAAAGTTCATTCAGTTTCCTCAGTCCATCTATTGAAGAATGTTGATTATTACACTCTGAACTAGTTAAAACCTCGAGCTACAGGAGGGATCTTCAGAATTGATTGTGGCATCTCAACCCTGTGGTCAAACCGTGGCCCGTGACATGTCTTGTGAATTCTCCGGCCGAAGCTGCAGATAAACCGTCAGTGTTTGTCATCAAAGCTCCAGCTCTCCATCGTGACTCCCTTTGAGTCCTGACTCCAATTGCTTCAGAAGTTTCCCCCAAATATGGCAAGTGCTGGTCAGTTATTTATCTCCACTGTGTTAGCACAGTAAACTAAAATATGATACTATAGTAAGCAACTTAATTAGAAACCATCTCACAAAAATGTCCACTAAGTAGCTGTTCTGTAGCTTCTTCATTGGCGTCACTTTGTTAGAAAAAACTTTCTCCAGATTCTCCATGAAAAAGCAATGCAGAGACCTCTGGACCACCAATACTGTATGTGTGTTTTATTTTTTATGATAGGCCTACATCTTGCTATGATGTGATTTTGAGTGAATGTGTGGCTTTATTCAGGTATAGAGGACAGATTATGAGATGAGTAAAAAATAAATTTGAAGAATAAATAAATTTGAAAAAAAACAGTAATAAATAAACACAGGAACAAATTAATAAATATGGGAATAAATAAATGTGGAAATGAATAGAGTAATAAATATACACAAGAAATAATTAATAAATACAGGGATAAATACATGTGGAAATAAATGCAGGAATACATAAACACAAGAAAAAATGTATAAATAAATAAATATAGAGAATAAAACAGAACACACATTATATGTTTAATGTATTTCTACATTTATTTTCAATAACAAACATATTTATTATTTTCTTTGCTTGTTTCACACAATGTTGTTTTGCTTGGTAGCCTTCTATTCTGTGGATAAGACAACCTTTATAACAATGTACTTTCAATTGCTCTGACCAGTCCCACTTTTATTTGGAAGCTTTGTGTCAAGTAGTACACAGTGACTCTTCTCTCTTCAATACATATTTTAAAAGCTTACAGAACCGGGAATTTCCGGCATATTCATCTTCTGTATAAACCTTAAAACCCCTGAGACTAAAGTACAATTTGTGATGTTGGGATGAATAAATAAACTTTGATTTATGGATTTGGTGCAAGAAGTACACTTGACTTCAGAGCCCTCAAAAGCCAGATATAAATGTTTATTAGCTTCAAAAATGGTGTTACTATTAAAGGTTTTCCTAATACCTAAAACTCAGAAACAGGACTGTAAGGGATGGGATTTCTAACATGTTTGAGATTTTTGCACAAAAAAGCATTTTACTCTGGGCTCATCAGATGAAAAACTAAAGAGGGGCTTCCAAATCTGGCAGAGCAGGTGTTAGTGCTGCCAGATTTGGCACCCCCCTCTATAACTTTGTCCAGCATAGTCACACAGTCACCAAAATCACACAAGAAAATAAAACAAATAGACAACATTTAAATGCAGGCAAAAAGGCCAAACAACATTTCCGCAAGCATGTTTTTGGGTCATTTTAGAGTCCGTAAAGTAAGCGTCCCCAGAGCGAATGACGCCTATGAGTTTCTTAGTTTGTCATGGAAATATAAATGCTTCATTGCTTCTCTGTTACTTTACAAATGAATCACTCCCAAGCAACTTCACAAATAAAATGTCCTTCCCAAATTGGAACTGCACAGCTGAGCCCAGAGCTTAACATAATGAAAACGCTCCAAGCTGCTGAATGCCTGTAAGCAATACTTATTTTGGGGGAAAGCTGTCTGGCTAAATAAATAACTGAAAGATATTAACAGATTAATCCTTATGCTTTTTCTTTTTTAACAAACCATGTAGCCACTGAATTTTATTTATTTTTTACATATTTTGGATATTCAAAAAAGTTGTACTTTTTCACTGCATTGAAAGATGTCGTTCTTACTTATGAACATCAAATATTCTGTGTTGAACAGGAAACGCAGGCCATAATAAAACGTAGTAAAAACTGTTTATTTACAGAACACTGTCAATTCACTTACAGAATATTTGTTGCAAGGAATATGAAAAAGCTTTATGTCCTGCTCAACGGTTATCAGCATACAGTCGTTTATAAACAGCCAAAGACTTAAAATATGGTGAACTCATTGAAGAAAAGTTGCATGGATTTAATAAAAAAGGGTTGGATCCCCGAAGCCTGCAGCCAGGAACAGTTTCGGTGGTGACACTCAGAAGAGAGGAGCAGACTGCCTGGGGTCGTCTGGCAACACACTGATGGAGTCCTCTGCCTTTCCACACAGCATGCAGAGCATCGTGTACTCCTGGACAACACAAAACAGACTTAATCTACTAAAGACTAAACGACGGCAAGAACAACTAACCATGAATACTGTTAAATGAGTGTGGTAGTTAAAGAAGCATTTGCGTTACATACAAATATACATAGTTATGTTCAATAAAACAGAGTAGAATCTGACCTGGTATTCATCAACAACGGAGAAAGTATATTCGTGCCTGGCGACGATATGATCACAGTTTTTGCAAACATCTGTAAAGAGAAATTGACATTATTGGATTGATTACAAACCTGCTGTGGAAGACGTTTTTAAGGAAAGTTGGAATTATTAATACAAGCCCCTAGCTTTTTTGTGAGTTATGATGGGTTCTGGTAATTCTATATTATTCCAAATTTGACCAAAAATGTATCAAAGCCTAAAACTTGATGTTATAATAAAAATCTGAAATCTAAAATATTCTGTACTTTAGGAATCAGCACATATTTAGTAATGTTCTACAGCTCTCAGTTAGAGGGATAGAAAAACATCTTCCCAAAACTGTTAACACTATAGTACAGAAAATACCTCTGCATGCTGCAACATGAACATTTTCCTCAGATTTTACTGATAGGGGCCTCGCCCAAAATTAAAAAAAACAACAACCCCGGAAGTGTGTGGACACAAACTCGATTATTATTTCCTTACAACAATAAAAACACAGTCAAAGTTTCAGGAGCATAAAAAAAGAGTGACTGACGATCATATGTGATGATCTCTTCTCCATCCTCATCCTCTGTGGTTTTATTGCTGATCAGCACAAAGTCCCTCTGATGGCAGCTGGCGCAGCACCGGTAGTTCATCAGGTAGGAGCCATTCTCCAGACAGGTGTTACCCTGAGCAGAAAGTCAAGGGAAAACCATCACATTTGAGCTTTCTCAATGACAACCTGATTTTGACATGTCATCATCTTTTGCAGAAGTGGGAGATCTTCTACTTAAGTAAAAGAAGAAGTACTATAGTGTAGGAATCGTCTCTTACAAGTAAAAGTTATGCATTCAAAAGTAAAGTAAAAGTACACAAGCATTACCATAAAAATATACTTAAAGTACCAAAAGTAAAAGTACTCATTATACACATTGGTCCTTTTCAGAATAATATACAGTATATTGTATGTTTTGATTTTAATTATTGATGTGTTTATCAAAGCTGATAAAGGTAGAACTCATTTTAAATTACATAAATTACTGCTTGGT
This sequence comes from Notothenia coriiceps, assembly GCF_000735185.1. Taxonomy (NCBI): domain Eukaryota; kingdom Metazoa; phylum Chordata; class Actinopteri; order Perciformes; family Nototheniidae; genus Notothenia; species Notothenia coriiceps. The sequence goes on along the minus strand of NW_011342794.1, from coordinate 208,765 downwards.
AGCTTTTGAATGTTACTCCAGGCCTAACTTAAGTATTATTTAAGTGTTGTTCATATTTTACATCATTATTCCAAATCTGTAAAGTAACTAAAAGGTACGAAATAAATGTAGTGGACTAAAGGTACACGATTTACCTCTGAATTTTAGTGGAGTAGAAGTACAAAGCAGCATAACATGGGAATACTCAGGTAAAGTACAAGTAGGCCTATCTCAAAATTGTAACTTCCCACCTCTGCTCTTTCGCAGCGGGTTGTTTACCTATCTTTACATGATACGCATAGCAAGCTAACTACAGTAACGTCATTCAGATAACTAAACATTAACCAGTATGTTGCCTTAGTAACTCACCCTGTCCGGGTATTCCTTTTGCACGCAGCCGTTGCACATTTTGAAGGAAAATCTTAAAACACTGTAATCTTCTAACAAACAGTTTTTCTTATTCCTCTTTTTGGGTCAACATATCCTCTTCCGCATCGAAATCTGGTCCCTAAAGCTCACAGATCTGTAGATAAACGCTTGCAGCTAAAGCGCTTAATTCCTCTTAGCAGATGTTTTGTAGATCTAAGCAAACTGAGTGTCGTGACACTTCCGGTATCGTCTTTTTTTCCTTCACAATTTTTTCAAAGATATCAGAAAAAGGAACATCCTTTTTCATTAAATGAATACAATTCGGATGCATTATATACAGAAAAAAAGAGAGTGAAATAAAAACAAAATACAAGTGGTCAAACAGGAATTAACGTGTGTAGAAATTAGTAAAATTATATTTGTGAAACTTCCGGTGTCGTCTTTAGCACACGATTGGCCGCCGCAAACCTTACGTAATCTACGTAAGCAAACATGGCCGTTGACTGCAGTTGACTTTTTTGGCCATGTGAAATACAGCTGGTAATTATGATTTATTAACAACTTTCACATAATATTTGGTTGAGCACAAAACGTCATGAATGTATTTTAATGCCGATAACTTTGCACGAGGGGTGAATTGTTGCCAACGGTTTAACGTTAGTCCAACTCAAACGTAAATGCTGGTGGTGATTTAACAAACACGTTTTGCTGCTATTCTAAGTCTAAATTTCATAATTGCAATGCTATATTGGTTATAAACGTGTGAAGCATGATATTATATAAAACTCCCAAATGTGTTTATTTCGTTTAGCCTTATGCTGTGATAATATTATGCTTCTGAGTGGTTGCAGTTGGGCTCGTTTCTGAAAAGCTTGTGATGTTATCATTCTTGTTTCACCTGTTCAGAAATGGCAAAGGTTCAAACACCAACTAATAATTCGGGGAAATCCGCTTTTAAGAAGAAAAACAATGGACAACACTCCAAGAAGGCCAAAAGCAACTACTGTACACTGTGTCGCATGATCCATTTGAAAGATGTAAGTGGATCTACATTAACAAATATATTTCAGTGTTTTTATATACAGCCATTAAATGTTTAATAATGTGGACGAGATGTTTCTGATCTACAGGAAGCACAAGATCATGTGCATGGTATGCTGCACCACAGAGAGCTGGAGACAGTGCTGGGCACGTGAGTGATATTTTTGCAATATTAATATGACCCTGTTCTCTTGCAAAAATAGTACACATACTTAATACACTTGTTTAGACCTTGCATTGATTGACTATTCCTAGTTCCATTAATTTGTAATACAACACTTCAACAACATATGAATATAGTATTGATTGGTTGTGTGCTGAAACTTTTGTTGTGTCTGCACTTGTATAAAAAAGGTAAAACGATACACAGCTCCAAAGTACTTCCCTGTCTTTCTGAGATAAGTAATCATAACACACACTGACCAGCTTAAAAAACGAATATCTAACAAAAATGTTGTTTGTTTTTGTGTACTTCCTTTGACAGGAATTCATTTCATGAATGTCAGGCATGTAACGCATCCTCCATGGGTCTAAATGAGTATGCTCGGCACATCTCCACCCCTCAACACAAAGCCAAGTTGCACAGCTTAAAGCATTTAAAAATAAAGCCCCTACCTCTGTTCAAGACTCTGAGCGATGAGGCCATGAACTTGATCCTGGAGAGAAACAAGACCCTGAAAAAAGAGGAGTAATAATTTCATCTTGTCATCTGTTTGCAATTGATTCTCTCCATGATTCAATGCGCTTTAATAACTGTGACTTTTGGTGCATTACAGGAAGAAAGCAGGCAAAAGGAGGAAAAGGAAAAAGAAGCAGGAATATGATCAGAAGCGTGCAGAAGTGCAAGGAAAAAACACAGTGGTGTCCAAAGCAGTGTTAAGGAAGAACAAACAAGTGAACAATTGGAAACTGCAACAGGGAACCTTCCAGCAAGGAAGAACCCTTGTTGTTGTTCAAAACAAAGAGAATAAATTGTCCAGTGTGAAAAGGCTTCTTCACCAAGGAGAATCATCTCTGCCTAATCAAAGCGGAAGATTGTCTTATTTGTCAGCAGAGCCGGGTCACACTCAACATTACGTTCCTGTTCCCAAGTGCGCCCAATCAGCTCAGCAGTTCCCCCAAAGAGACCTACAGAATGACTATTACAACAAGCAATACGATGGAGACTTCACCAGTGATCACCTTCCTCACAACGGAGCTATCATATTTGGTATTTGCCAGGGTGAGAGTTCAGGAGGTTCTCCTTCAGAAAAGGAAGCTTCAGCTCAACCTTCTCAGACAAACGAATCCACAAACGCAGCTCCGATACGGGACGTGGACGTCAGCGCGATGCTGCGGCAGATCAGGCGCGCGCTGGGTGTGAGGGAGCCGTGTCGGGCCGATCGTGAAGCTCGGAAACAGAGCAGTGAGACGGGGGTGCAAACTAAAGCTGGGAGACAGCAGCAGGCACGGTGCTCCTTCAGGAACAAAGCCAAGGAAACTCCCATTCATGTTGCCTCTGCTGCAGCTACATCTATGCAATTTTCATACGACAACAGCCCTGCTTCTTCCTCCACTGCTGGTGCTGGTCCATCTAACGTTGCTCCTATGTGGGAAAATGTGTCAAATGGACCAACTTTAGCCCGCAAGGTTCGAATTGCCCGTGATTCAGCCACAGTTCAGGGAGGAAGAATGCCTGTGCCTAAACCAACTATAAATAAGACGTTTAGCTTATCAGTCCCTAAAGGCAAGTCAAACTGGAGGGAGATGTATGAGGACAGGAAGAGGAAGAAGCAGGAGAGAGTCAAAGTCAGGCCCAGGTAAACATTGTTTTAACTCTCAGTGTTGCCCTTTGTCAAACATACGTTTTTATATCTGTTGTGTTGTGTGGTAACAGGTTTGGAATTGAGCTTACGAAGCGTCATTCTGAAAATGAGAGTTCAACACGAGCAGAGGGAATCGACACGAGTCTGTCCGAGGGCTTTCACTGGGAGGCTGTCTCAGACACTCTGTCAGGCGCACACTGGAACGAACTACCTCCTCCACCCCAGAACGCAACATATTACGAGTCTTACACTGAGCCGCAGTCAGAACCTCAGAGGCAGGAGCCATCGGAGCAGCCCGACGCAGCACAGGAAGGCTGCAGCACTCACACCGTCCAAGCTGTCCGTGTGAAGGTGGAGTCGGACGTAGCGTTTGTAGATTTGAGTGCCGACAGTGATACCAGCAAGAGGAAACGCAAAATGGTGAGTGTTATCCAGTTTTTCTCGGTGAGGGCCACCGCTGAAACATACTTTTTTTTTTGTTAAAACCTGATTATCATGTTTTGCTACAGTGCGATGGCTTGGCTGATAACAAGCCAAGTGGGAAAAAAAAGAAAAGAAAGTCAGACAATGGTAAATATAACCTTTTTATTTGATTTATTTTACTTTCGTTAAAAGTTCTATAATTTTTCATTCTAACATACTGTGAAGGATTTCTGGTAGGGATGTCCCGATCACCTTTTTTTGCTCCCGATCCGATTCCGATCATTTGATTTTGACAATTTGCCGATACCGATTTTTCCCGATCCGATCTTTATGCAATGCATTAAGAGAAAAAAAAGCATTCAAGTTGTCA
>NW_011342794.1:170522-204733 GCF_000735185.1 Notothenia coriiceps | reverse complement strand
ACGAAACATTTCGACGTAGCAGTGGCTATTATCTTGCAGTACATATAAGAACGTTCGAGAACGCGCCGGGCGTCATTTTACTTCAAGCGCGAAGCCTAAACGGGGGCCGGAACACCAACTGTGGGGACCAGATCTCCATAAGACGGACAACGATTAATACTTTATGTTCCGGCACGTACGGCAGTCACTGGCAGTGTGCTGAGCAACGCGCATCATTTCCTGTGAGGCTAGCATTTAAGGAGAGAGCGTAGTTAATTAATCTTGCGCACCAGGTGGAGCCTACGGGCCGCATGCCTCATCTGCGGACTCTCAGTGTGTCCTAGTCTCAAACTAATACACGACAGAAAAGTTACAACGTGGAGTACATTTTTCGACCGATCTCCTACATGGGTTCACTCTTCTAGAGGGTCTCGGTCTTTTTTTTTTTTTTACACGGTATCGGGTCTGCGAGTGACGGAGTACGACATCTACGGGACCGTTCACGAGAGACCGGACGGTAGGTGAAGTGACCGCGTTTGCGTGGACGTTTCGGTGCAGGGGTACATTTACACACTTTCTAATTTTGTTTCATGTTGGTTACTTACTAAATTAGATTTACAGACTGCATGTAAAGGAGAGTGCTGCATCGTAACTCAGCCACAGCGTACAGGGCTCGTCAGGCTTGCAGCGGCTAGGAAGAGGTACGACGGGGAAGCATGGTTGTGCAATGCTACGACTGGTCAGCTGCTACCTGACGTGCGTCTGTCTGCTGGTAGTCTCAGTTGTGTATTGGGTGTTTGTGGTTCGGAGTCACACGCGTCATACTGTAAATGTGTAAAACATAGGAACTTTAGTAAATGAACGTGGGACTTTACGCTCCAATTTTGTCAATAGAAAATATTATGGTATTTTTACACAAGTTTGCCTGGACTGGTCAAACTCTATGTTATCGAATCTTATCTCATACAGGGCTAGGCTAGTGCACGTCGCCCCCTAGCCTCGGCTAGTGCACTAAAGTTTTCTAGCTTAGCCTCCTTTTTCTTTAGACTCTAGCCTAAAAAAAACGACATGTCCCACAATGCATCTTGTTTTGTGACATGTTTGCTGAAGAGACTTGCAATTATTTGCCCTGGACTTCTGCTTTCAGACGTAGTTAATTACTAAGTTATTATCCTATCCGATAATAATCAAATTCAGAGGCAATAATGTAATATAATACATTTATATAGTTACAACCGGCCCTTTGAGACTTTGGTTACGACAAGCAATGGGAGTTCCCCCGGGAGAACCTGGAACTGGGTATGAAGTGAACTACACCCCCAAACACGATACCAGACTTCAGAGGTGGAAGAACTAAACACATCCTTTACTTGAGTAAAAGTACTGATCCAATCATGTAACAAATCCCTTACAGTAAATGCCCTGCGTTCACGATGTAGCAATCGCGCTTCTATTGGCTATACTCGGACACATTGCACGTGATAGGCTAAGGGGCGGTTCATCTCTAAGCGGTTGACCAATCACAACAGAGCCGGCCAGCTTACCGATCAGAGCAGACTGGGCTCTGGTTTCAGACAGAGGGTGAAAAGAGGTGCTGCAGCAGTTTGAAAAAAATAAGTTCAGTCAAGTTTAAAATAAATGCTTTGCTCTTAAATGTAGAAAAGAGGTACAAGTACCTATAAAAGTTAACTCCCCTAAAATCTCACCTGCCTATTTGGATGTGTGCTGAGTGTCTTTGTGTCCTTGTGTCCTCCGCAGGTCCAGAACTGGGCTCTGGGGCTTTTGGCACGGTGGTCCAAGCTACGGCTTACGGCATCAACAAGGCTGGAGTCTCGCAGCAGGTGGCCGTCAAGATGCTTAAAGGTCAGCGTTTCATTTATTTAGTCCGTGGAGGAAATGCAAACATGCTATGAAGGTCATTTCAGCAGCTGTTGTGATATTTGACACTGCAGAGAAACACCAGACTGTGGAGAAAGAGGCCCTGATGTCCGAGCTGAAGATGCTGACTCACATCGGTCACCACGCAAACATTGTTAACCTGTTGGGGGCATGCACAGACTCAGGTACAGTTGGTGGTAATTGTAAGCTAATAACACACAGGAACAAGAAATGTGTTCATGCATCACTAATATTCTTTCCCCAAATGTTGTATTTGTTTCCCTCATGCAGGACCCACGTACCTGATTTTCCAGTACTGCTGTTATGGAGATCTTCTGAACTACCTTAAGACAAACAGAGAGCTCTACCACAAGTCTGTCACCGACGCTTTCACCAAGGACCGATTCAGCAGCATTTACCACAACCTGCAGCCCAACAAAAGCTCTAGGTGGGGAAACACGGGGTAGGAGGAGGAATATTGGGAATCATTTGGCGAAAAGGGCAACAAAGGGTGGATCAATCATAAAGACAAGACTCTATATAAGTGAAGGCATATCTAGAAATTGACTTCAGTTCACCTTTGTGTTTTTTTCAGTGAGGTAGACAAAGCAGCGGATCATTACATGCCCATGCACCGCTTTACCACCGGAGGGCAGGAGGACATCGCCCTGCTCCCCATCAACCTCAACAACAGCATAGAAGGTGATAAAGTACCTCCTGCATGTCAGATCACGTTCAGTTTTTCGTGCACAGAGTAGCAGATCCTTCTGAGTTTTTCACTGACACTAACTCATGCCGGGTTCTCTGCAGAACCTTTGATTTACGAAGACCCGGACGATCTGACGGAGGACTCGCAGACGCTGACCTTCGACGACCTGCTCAGCTTCGCCTTCCAGGTGGCCAAAGGCATGGAGTTCCTCTCCTCCAAGAATGTAAGAGACAAAGGGCCACACTGTTAAAACGTCCCACATTCACACCATGCTCAGCCCCATACTGTACAATCAATGGTTCTAGTTTATATGTAGTATTTAGTGTATTCTTATGGGTTAATTAGGCAGACAAAACAAGCTGGTTGAGGAATTTAGGAGATCGTTTTGGGCATTTTTCAGTAATATATGAGATTCTTTAAATAAACAATTGATTAATCCTGAAAGAAAATCTGCATATTAATTGGTAGTTTGAAAAAAAGACTCATTTGTAAATAGAAAGACTTAATTTTATCAAAATATGTGTTATCACACTCTTGAATTGTAGATATAATCTTAACTTTTCTTGATTAAACATTCCTAGCTAGGGATGTCCCGATCCGATTCCGAACATTTGATTTTGACAATTTGCCGATACCGATTTTTCCCGATCCGATCTTTATGCAATGCATTAAGAGAAAAAAAATAAAAAAAGCTTTCAAGTTGTCCCTTAAGGTTATTTTTTTATTTAAATTGGATATTCTATCCAACATGGATATAGCTTCTTTCTTTCACAGCAGCATTGGATCAAAAATAAAAAATAAAAAAAATAAAAAAAGTACTCGTTAGCTTACTGCTACAATTAGACACTGCGCCCTGCCCACTCTGTTGCCAGATTTGAGAGAAATAAGCAGGTCTATGAAAACAAGCCCCAAAGAAGCAACACATACATGATGTTGTGTAATTTGAAACCAAAACTAAGGCCTCAGGATGACTTTAAGACTTGAACATGGTCATTTTTGTTTTGTAACATTGAATACAAAATTTTAAAAAAAGTATTTAAAAAAAAAAAATAAAAATCCCGATCCCCGATTTTTTTCCTCCCGATTCCGATCTTTTGAAAATCACGTGATCGGCTCCGATCCCCGATCACGTAATCGGATCGGGACATCTCTAATTTTTGGCATTTTGAGTCTTTATCGTTTCATTGTAGGAGTGTAAATATACACAGGTCACATAACAAGGCTACTTGGAAACAGCGTATATAAGAAGATAAGTTTATTTAAATAACATGTTTTGTATGAAGAGACGGCTCAAGGGAATGTACATAATGCAGTTCAAACCAGAAACGGAAGAGAAATGAACTAGTTCTAAACTCTGAAGCCTCTTATTTATTCGGATTGACGTTGTTTTAATCCCAGTCATGTCATCGGTTAGTCATCCCATAAATCTCCGAGTATATTTTTCTGTATGTTTCCTGCCTATCAGAGCAGGGCCAGATGGACCAGCTGCTGGCTGTGTCTCTGAGGGAGGACGAGCTGAGCCACTCGTTGCAGAATTTCGACGTGTCTCTGATCCAAGCCCGCAACACCCTACAGGCCGCCTACGCTGAAGTCCAGAGACTCCTGCTACTGAGGCAGCAGGTACCACGCTAATGAAGACACAGATTTTTTAAAATCTTTTCCAATGGTGTATTTTCATGGTTAACATGACATTTTTCTTCCTTCCTGCTATTACAGTTCACTCTTGAGGTCAACCATCTCAGAGCCCAGCGCATTGAAATCCTGCAAGGGATGAAAGGTACATTACATCTTTGTTTTTGCTTGTCATTGCTTTTTGGTTTACCTTAAAAAAAATATTATATATGTATGTGTGAATATATACAGTACGTATATATTTGTATATATATATTTATAATTTAGTGTATTTATCAACATGGCCGTAATATTTGGGTCCCTGACCAAAATTCTGAAACTGGATGACTAAAGGGAGGGTTATTTATTTTCTTTAATGTTCTCTGCCCCCCTGTTTCTACTAATTTAGTTTGATTTTCTGTTTCATTAATTGTCTGAATCAAAATGGAATTTGTCTTTAATACATTACTTTGTTTTTTTTCTCTAAATCTCTTCTAGAAATACACAAAGCAGCATCTGACGTAGAGAAATCCCCCCTTTTACCTGCAGCCCCTTCTCCCACTGTGCAACCAAGACTCTCCCCTCTGCCTTCCTCCAGTTTCTTCCCCTGCTCCCCCTCCGCCCCCCCGATCCGGCAACCATCGCCAACAAACACACCCGCTTCCATTAGCCCGCTCGCCCTCCCAACCATACCAGTAATGCAAGACATTTCCCAGCCATCCACCTCTGGACAAGCCATTCAAATTGTCTCCTGTATCTCTGACACACATCAGGTTCCTGTGAAGTCTCCCGTCTCCTTGTTACCTTCTGATTTCCTCCCTCCACACTCAGCTTCTCCTCCAATGGCTGTCCCCTCTTTCAAACAACCTGCAACAGAGTGCTCTACATCAGAAAATACAAATCATTTTCCGAAATCATCTCTCAGGCAGGAGAGCGTGAGGTCAGTGAGACAAGACGAAGAAAAAAAGGTAGATGACAATGACTGTGTGGAAGAGATTGGAGATGTTGTTTGCATCGAACCTATTCAAGAAAAACAGCCAGAAGCAGAAAAGCCCGTCTCCACTCCTGTACCAAAAGAAGATCTAAATACATCCGTTGTAGTAGACAACGATGGAGGGAACGAGAGCGACACCTCTCTCAAACTCATTGAGTCCCCCGTCTCGGTGGTCATTAATATCGATGAATCGGACTGTGAGGAAGTACAGAATGTTCCCGTCCAGCCGGAGCCTCCTCAGAGCTCTGTCAGTGTGGAGGTCAGCTGTTCAGGCACACAGACGATCCCGCAAAATGAAGTTGAGAGGTGAGATAGTGTTTAATGCAAGATCCTAAACATTACAAGCAGTACTATTCCGGTAAATGTGACCTTTCTTTCTCTTTTTTGCGACTCAGAAAATGTCAGCCTACACTTAAAGTTGAAGATGTAAAGATTCCTTCAGGTGAGTCTTTTTCTCCTGCTTACATAAGGTTTCCCAGAAGATGTTTCGGATGAAAAGCAAAGACCTCATTACTTTTTTCCCCCCAGAGTGCATTGAAGTGTCCGAGGATCAGGAGCCATCAGTTGGAGTTTTTTCTAACCACACCGGCCCCGTCCACGGCCTCAATGTTCACGACGGCCGCTTGTACACGTGTTCAGGGGACAACACAGCGCGGGCCTACTGTCTCATGGTACGTTCATCAGGATCCAAAATGTCTTCTCACTTTTGCCCAAGTGTGCCTCTGCTGACTAGTGTATCCCTCCCCTGAGAATAAGCAAATGTGATCAAACTAAAACCCCTCTCTTTCATGCAGAGTGTTCGTTTTAAAATATAAGATATCATGTTGTCCCTGTGTATCCAGACTAAGGAGTGCCAAGCAGTGTTTGAAGGTCACACCAACAAGGTCAACTGTCTGCTGGTGTCGTCCTCCCCTAACACTCTGGCTCGTCTCTACACCGGATCCAGTGACCAGACCATCCGCTGCTTCAGCATAAAGGTACGAAATGCCTGGACAACTGATATTGTGATACACATGACCCCCTGTATTTCGTATTTGACTTTTCCACCCTTGTTAGACAGGGTAAAATCCATCGTTTTGTCCAAAAAATATAGTCTTTACTGGCAGAGCTAGTTATAATTGAATCGTTGAATTGCTAATCTAAAGTTCTGCCTCCTGTTGTCGGGTTTGCATTTTGAACGTTTTATTTTTTGTTGATGCATTTTATTCCTCTTGTCTCTAGACCACACGGTGTCTGGAGCAGATCACGCTGTCAGACAGAGTGCTGTGTTTGCACTCTACCTCCAACATCCTGTATGCTGGACTCGCTAGTGGATCAGTGGCTAGCTTTGACTTAAAGGTGAGTGACACTGTCCTCTATGTTTGTTCAACTGTAAAGCCCACTGAGAAGAACGTATTTAGTGATTTTGGGCTATATAAATAAACTTTGATTTGATATTGGGTTTGGTTCAGTCAGATTATGTTTTTCACTTGTGTAGAAAAGCTTTTCTTATCTGTATATGCAGCCACTCATTTTACAGTATTGTAGACTGTATTGCACAAGTCTTGCTTTCTCCTTTCTCTGCCAGAGCAATGTTCTTACAGTGGATTTAAAAAACAATAAACATGATCTCTATATCTTTCTTAAACCTCCTCCTGAACTCTCTCGTAGACTCTGAAGAACTTGGATGTGTTTGACTGCCACGGCCCGCGCGGGGTCAGCTGTCTGGGCACGGCTCAGGAAGGCGCCCGCCGGGTGCTGCTGGTCGGCTCCTACGACAGCACCATCAGCGTGCGGGACGCCAAGAACGGCCTGCTGCTGCGCACGCTGGACGGCCACACCAAAACTGTCCTCTGCATGAAGGTGAGGACTGGGAGACACGCCTACGCCTGGACACTGTTTAAAATCAGAACACCTTTATTCGTCCCACAAAGGGGACATTTACATTGTTACAGCCAAAAGTAAAGAGCCCAAAAACGGCTTAATATTAACTAAGAAGCATGCACAATTACACATCCAGTACCAGCAGGGACGTGCACAGGTAATGGCTATTGTTGCCCGGGCAACAGCCCGTTTGCCATTTTTGTCTGACCTGCCCCTCCGGAGAGAGCGAGAGTTTTGTTTTTTTTCTATTGTGGCCGAATCAACACGATAAGCCCACAATTAGTATTGTAGCGTCTCGCAACAATTATACTTGTTTTTGTGCTTCTGTCTTTCTGTGTCTTTTACCCTGCTCCGTAAACTCCCTCAACGGGGCCGCTCTCTCTCTCTTTTCTTGATCGCCCTCTCACGGAGAACACTTCACACTGTCCCGCTTCATTGTAGGATTTCTGCTACGTCTCTACCACTTTAGTTTGACCATCTCTGTTATTAAGTTATGGAATACTAAATAAATAAGTAATTAGATAACTTACCGTCACTGCGCTCATAAAGAATGATAAGAATAATGTGTATTGAACTGGTTTCATTCATTAGTGAGTTTATTTAAAGTAATTAGTTGGAAGCCCTATTTTATCAGTATGTCTGCACAGCAGTTACAATGGAAACTACATTAGAACAGAATTGTCCCCGTTTTGTCTTTAATAGTAACTAACATGAGATATGTTAATGAGATATGGACCGCAAAACAAAACATGTCCCTGGTTTTCATTTTTAAAATCAAGTAATGACGAATTTAGCAGTTGGACATAAAAGTAAACTGAGAGTCACTTGCAATGAGTGTTTTATTTTATAAACCTTTTACATTAAAAACAAGTTAGAATTTTCAAAAGGTTGTATGTTTTTTTGGGGGCGGGCCCTTTTTCCAGTTTAGAGCAATAGCCCCTCCAAATGTCTGTGCACGTCCCTGAGTACCAGTATTTAAAAACAATAAGTCTAGCATGTATTAAATAGTGTAATAGCAGCCAGGTTTTTTAGTATTAAAAGTGAAAGTATATTAACATGATGATGATCTTTGTTTGGATAAGGACACTAAATGATTTGAAATTTGTTTGCAGAGGAAATTCTGATTTACTTGTTGTTTTCAGGTGGTGAACGACCTGGTCTTTAGCGGCTCCACTGACACATCGGTTCATGCTCACAACATCCATGTGAGTGTCAAATATATTTCCATGAGTTTAACTATCTATGAATACGAAAAGGTCGGGCGCTTGCACTACGTTTTGATGCGTTTTAACAACAGAAATCTAATAAACAGAAAATGTCATGAGTCTTGGAAGTTACTGAGACAAAAATATAAAACATGCTTTAGTTTAGTTGCTTTCTTAATCTTGAAACATTAACCTTTTACTTTAAGCACAGTGACTCCCTGGGTTTGCGTTAAAGGTCGTTTCTGTTTAACTTCATTCATTCACTGTCAACGTTATTTTTATTGTCCATCTTTATTTGCAGACGGGTGAGTTGGTCCGAATCTACAAAGGTCACAATCATGCCGTCACATCGATAGTCATCCTGGGGAAAGTGATGGTGACAGCCTCTCTGGATAAGATGGTCCGAATTTATGAGCTGCAGGTAGAGTATTCACAGCTCAAGTTTACAATAATGTTTAGATTTTTTTAATAAGTGGCAAGTGTTTTTAAAAGTTAATCGAAAACTAAAGTATTAGATTTTTTAACTTCAGACCTCAGTTCAAAAGAAGACCATTTGTATAAGTCTTTCTTTTGCTTCTCCATCCTTGCATAATACTCAAAACAAGCTTTGTCTCCTTTACAAATTACAATTAGACTGTTTATAGCTTTCATTTGTACCATTCACAAATTAAGGAAAACCAGTCCCTATTTGAAAAACCTTTTTTTTTTAAATCGAGTTTTTTTTTTAATCTTAATTATTCATCTGTTTCCTTATGTTTCAGGTGAATAACTATATATTATTAGATTAACTTCTGTATTTGTGTCTTCACAGTCCCATGACCGCCTGCAGGTGTACGGGGGTCACAGTGACATGGTGATGTGCATGGCCGTACATAAGAGTGTGGTACGTGGAATTGAACTTGCCCAGCCATCATTTTGAATCCTTACTTGCATGACAGAGGTTGATTCATGATACTGTTGAAATATCTGACATTGTTTGTCCCACTCAGATCTACACGGGCTGTTATGATGGCTCCATCCAAGCTGTGAAGCTCAACTTGATGAAGAACTACCGCTGCTGGGTAACGACTCAAACTCATTGTGCATAAAGCATTCAGAGATTTTAAGTCGGATGAAACATAACGTAATCAGTGCCTTTACTCTGATCCAATTCCAAGAGACATATTCCACAAGATATTGAATGAATATACCATTTCTAAATGCATCTTAACATGTGTCTCTGTGACCTTTGCCCTCTGTTCAGTGGTGTAACTGCACTCTGATCTTCGGCATGGCGGAGCATCTCTCTGAGCACCTCCTCAGAGATCACAGCAACCCAAACCTGCAGGCGATCAAGTGTCGCTGGAGAGGCTGCAGCTCGTTTTTTGGCACACAGCAGGCTGTTAGAGAGGTAACGCACCGACCCTGTGTAATTCTGTGTGAGTGAAGTATTAGCTGAGTAATGTGTGAGAGTCTGAATCGTGATAATATGAACAGAAAACAGTATAAGAGGCGTTTTTTGTCTTGCTTGTATTTTCTCTGCAGAAGCTTCCAGAACACATGCAGAGCCACGTGGAGAAAGACAGTGAGGTGTAGCAGCAGTGGAGCAGCGGTGGAGCTGAAGAGACTCAGCATATGCGGTTGGAGTCCCATGCGTTATAGTACTTAACTGAACCCTTGGTTTCAAAGTTCTTTTCAGGGTTTTGGGTTAAATCTTTCTGTTGAATTCAAATGGGAGGTCGTCTTCTGTTCTCTAGCTATAAAAGTACTATTCACATCTCTTTGGTTTTGTGTGTACTCTGGGGTCTCTGTTGACAGTCCGCTTGTCGTTGATCCCTGAATGATTACATTTATTATCAGTTATTTGAGTGTAAAAGGTTTTATTTATGTTTTTTTTTTTATGAACTGTGAATTAATGACTTTTATAAAGCTACCTTTCTCAGAAACAGAAATGTCATTAGTAAATACAAAGCTACATTTTACAAGCATTTCTACAACTATGCTGCATTGGCTGAAACACCTCCGAAACCTAGGGCTAATATTTAGCAACCCGATCCTACTTTATTAGCGATAATACAATTTGATATGAAGGTATTTTCCTGTAATAATTTCTCCATAATGACTTCCTGACTCAGACTGTTGTCTTATGCTTCATTACATATTGATCACTTTTACATTGTTACATTTCAGAGATGAACGGTAGGCATCGTACTTGTCCCCTGTATCCCTTCATATGTTTGAGAACTTTGTTTTTGGCAATGGAAGAAGTGGAGGTGAAAGTTGTAAGACCAAACTGTCCAGAGTACCTTCTAAGAGAGCCGTTTTAAAGTCATGCCTTCATTTTTCTATGTTATACTGTCCACTGTACAGTGTGTATTTGATTTGTGTTTCATACCTACTGTATGTGTACAGCAGTAAAAAATATAATCTAGAAAATGTTCCTCTGCTTTTTTGAAAACATTATATATTCTCTAAAAATGCTGTCATACAAAAGGTTACATTTTGGTTCATATTCAAACATTACTTAACAATGATACCCAAAGTTTTAGCATTGCAAACCAAATATTCTTAACAACGTCACTGCCCAAAACATGATTGATGCTGACACATTAACATAAGTGACATAACATTGACCTTACATTTACACCATCATAGTTTGAATGATCTGAGAAATCTAAATTCCACATCAAATCCGGATATGATTCGCAATCAAACATCTGATTTGTGAAAAAGATTTAGATGTCGCAAAAAGTATGTGCAAGAAGAGATGAAGTCTGAAGTCATGAACATCAGCTCCACGTGTCAGCGCTCGGGAAGGTCACTTAAGAATACATGGTCAGCTGAAGCCACTGGAAAGAGAGACATAGAAACAAATATGAGCTTAAATGGGGTTTCATTTTGATAGTTACTCACAGCACACACATTGTGACTAAAAACCCAAGACACATTCAACTGTTTTGTAATGCATGGTCGATTTTGTGGATGTAGTATATTGTCGTATGTCATTGCACCTTATAGTGAGGAGTAGTCTGAAATGTTTGTTCTTAATAAATGGACAGAATTTTAGAAACCCTTGTAAGTGTTATGTAATCCAACATAGAAGTACCTCATAGTGCAATCAAAGACTGTGATAAAAGTTATTCAGTCAAACTATTACGCTCTTACTTTTAACACTAGAACCGCCAACTGGGTCAATTTGACCCAGAGCTGTTTTTTATTGTATGTAACTTTTTTTCAATAACATAGTCTCCCAGTCCGTGACTTTTCCTGAAAGTGTGTTATGTAGCACCCTATGTTGTCAAAATATCAATACCACAGGACAATTTTTCTTTTTAAAGCAATACTTTTACTTTGAAAATCAATGCATTCTAATGCTGGGTCAATTTGACCCCGGTGGCGGTTTTAGGTATAAAAATCTGGCGGTTCTAACATGAATGCCCTTCCTCACATGCATGACTCTCAAAGAACATGTTTGTAGAACTGTACGTGACGACATACAGTATAAATGGCAAAAGACACAGAATATCATGTTGTAAAGAACACTAAAACAGACTTACCTCCAGCACATTGAGCTTTATTACTCCATCTCCGTCTTTGTCGAAGGCGTTAAAAGCTCCTGCAAGAGACGCAACAAGTCAGTCTTTATTTAACTCTTAATAAAACGTACAGTGATGCAAGGCTCCAGTTACCGGCTTACACAATTGAAATGTGGCCCTGCAAAGATTTTTTTAAAGTGTAAAAATATTCAGAGGAAATAAATGAATGAAAGGTGAGAATGTGGTGTTACTTACTGAACATGCCCTCTAGTCTCACGAAGCAGCAGATGTAACTGTCGAAGTCGATGTTGAGGTGTTCGTCCGCGTAGCGCATGGCTATGATGTCATACAGCTGTTTGTTCAGGTGGAACCCTGCATGGGAGGGACACTCAGATTAGTCGATAGTTTATTTCCAGTTTCTTTCAAGAGAACGGCAATTATGGGATGTTATTTCTGATAAAAGCTGAGAGAAATAGAATCCTTGCAATTTTATTTGGTTATGAATTGAAAGATGTGAAGTGTAGTCTACAACATTTACATTTTAATTTAGAGAGCACAATTGATGTAGTTATATATTTTTTATTTTCAAAGCCTAAATATAAGCTAGTATAAAATCTGTAATTTTCAATAAACAAATGTTGCAATTATCCTTATGGTTTCTTGGATGTTCAGTACACATTTCAACCCAATCCAGTGAATATTAAATCATTGTTGAGGCTTATAATAGAAAAGCTGAATCACAATCCTAAATAAAATGGGAAACATGAAAGATGAAATCCATGAACTGACATGAAATTAAGTGAATTGGGATATCTTGTGAGTTGCCGTTGGTAATGCACTTCTTTACACATGCATAGAGAAATGTTGTGTGAGTAATTAATACTTAAATAAATATATTTGTTTATTGTTAAAAAGTATTTCTTTTTTGAAGCTGTGCTCACCTGCATCATTAACAGCGTTCCTCATCTCAAAACTACTGATGGAGCAAGATTTGTCTTTATCGTATTTTCTGAAGATCAGCTGGAGACACACGAGGAGACGGACAGTCAGTTGTTTGTTTTGAAATAAGCAGAAGATATAGAAAGATTAAAAACGGTCCCACCTGCCACTCCTTGATCTTTTTCCACAAGTGTTTGAACTCCTGCAGGTTCAGCTTCCCCGTACCATCAGTCTGAGAGAGGTCGGTTATGGAAAACCAACGGAGCCAGTAAGGACGATTTTAGATCGTAGAGATAAAATAGGGCTGAAAAGTGTGTATTTTTTACACTCAACATTCTATTTAACTTATCAAATTCATATTAATATTGGCCTATAAACCATATCCTCAATTTGAATATACCACCCTTTTAAAAACAGGCACATGCCTCCCTTTGTGTGTTGCAAGCAGAAAAGCAGACTTTTTTTTTTGACTGCCAAAAGATATGGATTTAAGCAAAAAATATTTAGATAAAACGCCTGAATTGCTTTGAAAACTCTGGAAAAGTTGTTAATTTAAGTCAGAAACAATATTATAATTTTAGTGAAGCCTATCATCTTGAAATGTAACTGTGCAGAAATGTTGTGTTTAAACAGAATGAATAGACCTACACAAAATAGATGACAATGAATGCTGATTTACAGATGTGAATGTTAATATTATAACATTATTTTTACTACTGATAAATGATGTGTTACTTCTTTGACTTTGCTATACTAGAGTATACAGGTAACATAGTTTCCATGTTCTACCACTGGGTGGCTCAACGGAGTAACTGAGGATGTTCAATAACTAGAGGAGTTCAAACCAATAAATAACCACCTTATCTGTTGTGAGCTCTGTATAAACTCTGGTGGTTTCAGCTGAAAGGATACATCCATCAAGGCGATCATACTCCGACATGTCTCAAGGCTGAAACCCTCTGTCTTTATGTCATTATCTGTAGAAAGGAAGGCTCGGTATGATTGATCACATGACACACAATGCATAATAATGACTCAAATCAACCAGTGTACTCACGTTTAGAGAGCACGTTCTTCATGACCGTCTTGAGTTCGTTAGCGCAGATCTGCATGTCCTGATAGAGGGTGGGACAATTTGTTTCATGTATTAATATAAATATAAATAGTAAATCCAAGTCTTGCCTGTTTTATCCTTCCTGTACTCACATCTCCAGCAATCGTTTGGTAAATGGCTCTGAACCTTTTTTCCTCCTCAGTCTCCTCCTCTTCTTGGAGTAGATTTATCTGAGGGCCACGTGAGAAAGAAGTACATTTCTTAAGATGATAAGGGTCCAATATTTCATCGCCATATTCAATCTGCTTTAGTTTGCTCATGACAGAACAGCAAACACTCATAACACAACAGTAAAGACACACAAAAAAAAACTAAAGACACATGCTACCAATAAGTAATAAAACCTACGCCGTAAATGTAACATTCATTCGTGGATATTGACAGTCAAATAGGAATGTCTTTTGCAAAATAAGAATGAACATGATTTTTGGCCCAAATATGTTACTGTGAGGTGGTTTTGGTGTAAATTGGAAAAGGTTTGACTACCTCCATGTGCTGGATAAGGACATTACTGAATATAACAGAACAGTAGAGCAATGTCGTTTTTCAGAGATGATTTGACCAGATTCTTAAATAAATATTGCACAAATAGGACTACTTTTCCTATCGATAACTTTTGAGTTCTCAGTTATCTTGAAACATTAAAACGATGTGTTTAATGTGTTCGTGTTGCTCTATATATAACACTACATTTATGACGTTTAAGCTCTGGATGCTTTCCCGTAGCACAGGAAAGCCACCCATTGGATAAACATAAACAGCTCGGCCCGTCTAACCTGAGGCCTCACAGAGAAACAGGTGCAGCGGAGACACTTGAGATCATTTGGCCCCACTCTCAATTGTTTAATTCTCAAAGGGGTTATTTGACCTGGCCGAGAGCACATGTCAGAGCCGTCAGTCTCCAGAAATGAGTAACTACCAGCTCTTAGCTGTGTGTCTGCAGTGTCAACGTTTGTGTCCTAAAACCAGGAGATTACCTTGGGCTTCTTGTTCTTCTTCTCTCCCCGAATGCCGTCATGCTCGATTTCTTTGTTGGCTTTTGCTCTGTCTGACACAAATACAATAGGCTGGCATGGGAAATTAGTTAGTAAGAGGAGAGACGGGTTAAAAAAAGACAAACAGAAAAGAGAGAGTTATTTATAGTTATTCCACTGGTTTTATTCTGCGATAATGGCACAAACATTTAAAACAGCAGACATAATGGAGAGTAGCAGGAGTGAAGCAGTGGATAAAGCAGAGTTTAAATAGCCATCTAGCAATGCTTTTGACACATGCATGCATTACCTTCTCCTTCTTTTTCGTGTCTTGCTGATGACCAATGACACAAGGAAGGACAGAAGGATGAAATGAGATGAAAAGGAGGAAAACACTTATGACAGTTAGTTATTTTTGTGGGAAAACAATGAGTAGAGTGTGAATTTGGAGATGACAAATAGTTTGAGAAAACAATGTTGATTAAATATGTGTTACACAGTTGGGGTTTAGAAAATATGAAATGCAAACTGATATTTCAGTGTGTTTCAGGCAGTAGGCCTTTTAAAAAGGAAGTAGGAAAGGATGCTTTGTTTGGGAATTAATTTCAAATGTTCCTTTGGGAAGCTGGGAGCTTGTGTATTTTTCTTAATAACTTAATAATAAAATATCATTATCTCTATCCTATCCTTAAGTTGTGTTACGTCTGATTCTCTTTCAATTAAAATGTCTTATAAAGTTAAAAAAAATTCAAGTGTGTTGTAAAAGAAAGTATCCCCTTCAAACATATTTTATATACCGTGTCCTCTAATAAAATCACAATCCC
Source organism: Notothenia coriiceps (assembly GCF_000735185.1). Classification (NCBI taxonomy): domain Eukaryota; kingdom Metazoa; phylum Chordata; class Actinopteri; order Perciformes; family Nototheniidae; genus Notothenia; species Notothenia coriiceps. Next base: position 189,128 of record NW_011342794.1, on the reverse strand, counting down.
AACATATAAACTTGCCCCTAGAAGTGATTAAAACCATGTCAGAATAATTAGACATAAAAGGTGAACCTACTCTTTTGTTTTTAATCTTTTCACCACTGAATTATCAAGACATATCTACAACCCCACTATTCAAACACTTTGCGAACCTGTGTTTTGTCAGACCCAACGCTATCCTCCTCCCTGTGAGGAAAAACAAACACATTAAGATTCCTTTTAGTCCTTGAATGACCTTTCACTTGAAGACCTTATATTTGCAATTGTCAACAATCCCCAAAATATGCCACCCTGAGTGATACTTACTCGGTAATGTTCTGCTTCTCAGAGAAGACCCTGAGGATGAACTCCCCCTCCTGATGGGCTTCAAAGGTGGTGGGGATGATGACGTACTCTCCTGGAGGAAGATGGATGCGCTCCGTCACCTCGCGCAGGTTAATGTAGGTCTTACATTTAGCTTTGGAGGCGTTGTACAGGAAGAAGTCCTTCTGCAGGTGTTGATTCTGTCCAAGCATCTATGGGAGGAGATGTATCAGATGGTGGGATGGGAATAAACTCTTCAAATAAGAAAAGCAGTCAAAACAGAAAAGGTATTTACGGAAATGGATCATTCAAAAAGAGGGAATTGAGACAAAAAAGATCAAAGATCCTACGTTTAGGATTGAAAGTATGAAATACATTAAATTAATAATTCCTAGCTCAATAAAGGATACATTCAATTAAAATTAAGAACTACAATGGATGAAACAAGCAGTTTGACTGGCCTCTGGGAAATAGGAAGGGCATTTTCACTATTTTATAACTTTTTGTTGACTAAACGGTTAAATAATCAAATAAATAAATGACTTTAAGTCAGTGTTGTAAATTATTATAAAGTAGTTTGGCTTGTGATGTCACGTGTACATTAAGGTTTCACAAGAGCTATATACTGCTTATCTACGACATGAACTGCTAACCCAAACACACACAGACTCAAATCTCTGGAAATACAGGCCGATACTGTGGACATCATCAAACTAACGTCCTCTTTCAGGATGGCCGTACCTCCTTGGGCACCTGCAGAGACAAAGAAGAAGATATTGAACCCGCTGAATGCACATCTGCTTATCCAGTGGTTTTGTTTTTTTGTGATCAGTACCTCGTAGATGGAAAATCCAATGGTGAAGAACTTGGCCCCTTGGTGGCGCTGCATCCTGCGACCTTTCTGCATCAGAGCCACGACCACGGTGCAGGCCGCCTGGCGGTCCTCAGGGTCGTCGTCCTCCTCGGACAGCTGCAACCGATACTGAGGGTTCGTCCAGAAAGTGTCTGTGAAACACAACAAGTATATTCACATTTACAAGTGGTCACATGAAAGCAGTGACAACACAAGATCCAGGTGGGAAAGATATTGATCTTTTTTAAACTGCTTAGTTGAATACTCGATTCTGATTGGTCAAGTCAGATCCCCCCCCACCCCCGGAGCGGAGCAGCGCAACTGAAATTATGAGCTTTTGACGGCGCGCTATGCATTGGGACCCCTTGAGGGGGTTACCATACATGTCGTTGCAGTTCATTAAAGGGTGTTTCATGTTGTCGTTGCTGTGGACCTTCTTAATCTACCTTCTTTGGGGGCCCCCTTCTGGTCCGGGGCCCAAAGCAGTTGCCTGGTGCGCCCCTGGAACACGGTATGGGCTGTGCACTGTTCAGGGCGTTTTATTGGAAGAGAAACTGTGAACTGACTTGGAAAGTTACAGAAAACTTCAATCAGTGCTGCCGTTCATTTTAAGTTGTTCCCGCAGTTCCAGCCATTTTTAAGTCAATAAAACAATTTCAAATATTATTAGCAGTCAAGTTGTTTGATTATTTAGCATGTGCCCATGTAATAAGCGGGAACATTTGTAGTGAGGCGGCCATTATTTTTTTTAAAACCAACCCCAACGCCCAACTTATTGGCTTTAAGAGGAATATTTTGGAAACATTAAGGCCTACTTTTGTTGTTCCTGCAGCCGCCGGCAGAGCTGCCTCGCACCCAGCGACCCTCGTTGACCGACACTGTCCAACTGGTCCTCTCCTCACACTGCAAGGTGTCGGGAGTCAGATTACACATTTCCAGCTTTGTGAAGTTCTTCTTGAATTCATCAAAAGCCATCCTAGAGGTCGAACAGACAAAAGGAAGTTCTTTAGAATTTGATATGATGAAAATGGAAATAACCTTTTTATTGTCTTTGCAGCCGGTGTGGCTTGAAAAAAGTGACGGTTCAGATTTGACTTGAGCCAGATGCTAACATGCTAATGGAAAGAACTAATATCATCCATTCATTTGTACAGTGTAAAGTTATGATTTTAATATACATTTTTATAACTTGCAAGAAATGTGTGTTAGCATCTGTTTATTAAGATTACAGTCAATAAATGGCAAAAGGCTTGAATGTGAAAAACTGTGGTTTTACTCACCAGAACTCACTCTCCTCTACAGTCTGTTTTTTTAGGTTTTCCTTTTCAGCCGTGGAAATGGTCGACCATTCCTTTGAACTGGAAAACAAATGTAATACACAACAAGAATAAGCCATATTACATCAGAATGATTTGCAGATGTTATATGACAGTTAAATAAAAGTTCCCATGTCCTAGATATAATCTTACTTTGCACTCCATGGTCCTTTCCACAGCACCCAGCCCCAGGGATTGCGTAAGCGAATCAGGCGAATCTTGGTATCCTTTGCCACCTCGTCACACTAAAAACAACATTTTATCGGGCAGCATCATTTTGACATGCCTTAATTTACCAAGAATATAAAATCTGACTTCATAGCATAGTGGGTGGACATTATACTTCACCTCTGCCAGGCCTATGATGGAGTAAGCATGACCTTTGACCAGACCCTGTTCAGTCCGAGACTCCATCTCATTGGCTGAAGTGATCTGAAAGATACACAAGTCAGAGAAAAAAACACATCGGACATGGATAAGTACATGCTGTTAAAACATCATTTTAATACAGTAATTTATTCTGGATTTGATTTCAAAGTTTAAAAATATTGATACAATTACTTTGAACTTACTTTTAGCTTCTCATAATTTGGGAAAGCACTCTATATACATGCTAATTTATGAAAATAAATGTATCCGCGTTTTTTTTTTATAGGGTTCCTCCAACTCTGATTTGTTAGCTGGCCGGCTCTGTTGTGATTGGTCAAACTGCTTGGCGATGTCCCACCTCTTAGCCTATCACGTACAATGTGTTGGAGCGCTAGTGCGAGTGTTACATGGGGATGCCACTGTGTTATGGAAATAAACAAATGTGTCCAATTGGGGTGACGGGGGGAAAAAACTTATATGACACACTACAGGAAAAGGAAAACCACTAAATTGATTTACATAATTCAGTCAGTTGTGTTGTTGCATCTTGCTTTGGTGTCCCTGTAATGTTTGAGTGACTTTTCTCTGTTTCCTGTGCCCTTATTTCCCATACTTTCCTCACCACTCACATCTATGGAGCAGCCCATCAGCGAGCCCCTGTCCAGCGCCTTCCTCATGATGCTGTAGAGCTCTTTGGGGGCTTCAGACAACTCAAAGTACTCTGTAACCCCTCCGGTGAAATCCTCCATGGCCTCCAAAGTGTTGCCCCCTTTAAGGGCTTCATACGATCCGTGCAACCTGAGAGAGAGAGATCAGTCATTCTGCTCTCTCTACATCTGTTCTTTACGAGCTTTGGATTTTTTTACAGGGTCTGCAGCAAATTTGGGAAACATGAGGACAGAGCAGTGATGTGCCACGTAACTGTCGCTACACTGCAGAAAGCTATAGACCTTAATGGGACATTTAGGTGAAATTGTTATCTTAAAACTTGTTTTGTTTGAAATTGGTTGAAGAAATATTATGACAGCAGGGTGAGAGGTCAGTGGTTTCACGTGTCGATCCTCTTGTTTGAACTCTACTGAAAGAATGAACATTATTAAGATATAACGTTGAAGCTGCACGACTCTTTCACTTTAGGGAAAGCTGATAGACTGCACTCACTTGGCATAAGCTTTTTCCAGAAGAGCGCTCCAGAACTCGTTCTTCCTGAAAGATTTGGTGAAGACCAGCTGGTTGTTGCAGGTGGGGATACGGTCGTCCACCACCACATCGATCCATTCTCCATAACGCCACAGCTGAGTAAAAAAATTAACAGATTCAAAACAAAGTCAATGAAGAGACAGATCGATCTCCCGCCATCTCTTAGCAAAGGTAAACTAAAATGTGTTTTTATTAGATACTTTCTTTCTTTATAATTTGAAAGAAATATCACTTTTCATGTGTGAGATGTAACACTTAAAAAACATAATTAAAACAACGTTTGGGTCATGTTACTCCTGTCAATTTTAATCTAATTTGATCAACTTTTATTTGTTTTTTATTTGAATGCGTAAATATGTTTTCGTCATTTTTTCGAATTTTCGAATTTTCTTACTTTGAATATTCTTAATGGTTTATATTTTGTTGATTTTTCCCTTAACTTTCAATTTTATATTTTATTATCTGCTGTGTTTTTATTGTCTTAAAATGAAGGACCATGAAGGAAATTAGCATTCAAGCTATGTTGTGTTTTGATGTTTAACCTATGCAAAATAATTCAGTGTAATAAGTTTATGTTTTGCACATCATGTCTTGTCCCTGGTTTAAATGTTTTTTATTATTTAAACTTTATCTTCTGAGACTATCTGTCAGAAGATGAAAGCTCAGTTGCTTTTTACACAGTGGGTCAAAAATCCATTTAAAACCTGGAAATGGAAGATGCCGGCGTAGTTTTCGGTGAAGCTCTGGTCGGGGGGGATCACTCTGTACAGCAGCTTCTCGTTCACAGTGAGGCAGGCGATGGCAGCGAGCAGCCAGCAGTCACCTGTCAACAGAAGATTTAAGAGCTGCAGAAACACTTGATCCTAAGGTACAACTTCATAAAGCAACATCAGTGAGGTGACTAAATTAGGACTCAATCTCATGGTCATTTCAGCTGCAGTGTTCCAGGCTCCAGTTTCCACCCATGTCTAAGCTGTAATGTATATTTTATAGATATTGTATTTTCCTAAACAACGGCACTGCTTTTGCTTGGCTGAGACACAATTGACTTTTTGCACAACTTTTTCTTAAACATCCATCCAAAATTAGATGAATGTGTTCTTTCTTTCTCCCTTCTCCATGCTCTTGCTCTTCAATTCTTGTTTCTGTGAACATGTAGGCTTAACTAAGGAAAACAAATGCCTATGTGTGTGCCCCATAGAGAGGCTGGGAGATCAGTGTGATGGGCTATTTTATGTGTCGAAAGACTAAATCAAGTGCTTTTCTTCCACTTGTTGGAAATTAGAAATTGTTTAAGAGTTACCTAATGTTCCTTGACAGATGTCTGTCCTGTTGGCTCCATCTACAATGAACTGGGGGTCGTCACATATTTCCTGTCATAGAAAAAAAAGCAAGTGTTAAGAAGTATTTCTGAGCAAGTTGGGAAATATCAGCGCCTTTTTTTGTCATACATTTCAAAAGCCTAAATATATTGATCAAATATTTATAACATGGGAAAATATAAATGTTTTGGTGTGTTTTTAGTCTGATATCCAAATGAAGATGTCTTGCAATATAACATGCACTCTTTATGGTAATAATAGAAAATGTAGTTAAACTATTTAATTATGCCTTTAACAAAGCTGGGTATAATACTTGACATGTTATATTCATTGAAATCTGTCGGATGACAGGTCAGATTGCTTTTTTTATTATACTTGGACAGATTGAGATCCTCGTTCAAACCAAAATGTTGCAAATTCTTTATTGATTTTGAGGTGTTGAATCAGGTAAAAAATTAAAGGAGTGCTTCTAAATCAGGCAGAGCTAGTGTTTTCGCTGCCTGGTTTTGCACCCCCTCTGTAACAAAGGCAATTAACTCTGGGCCTATCAGGTGAAATATTAAACTCTGCAACGATTTAAAAACTGTATTTGCAATGATCGACAACATGAGGACCCCGAAACTGAGAGTGAGTTGGAGAGATTTCTCTGGCTACATTCGCTGCACATTCAGGAGGAAGCAGCTGCTGGAGGTCTGCTGGTCGCGACCTCTTTAGTGATAACGTTGTGCTGCCTGCAGAAACGCCCTCAGATCATAAATACAAACCTGTCAAAACCAAGTGTCTGACTGTTTGTGGTCCTACGGGAAATGATTCATCATGCATCTTATTTTTAGACACCAATTATGGATTTTATGGTTGACTCAACATTTGCCTTCTGTATAAATACTACCGGTTAGAATTTTTTTTAGAGCACATTGTTTGATTTTATGTTGGAAGATTACATGGTATCCTGTAGATTGTCACCAAATGATGAAAAGAATAAGAGGGAAAACATATTTATGCTACACAAATTATGCTTATATTCAATGCCGTTATTCCTTGTGTAATGTTGGATAGGAATAGACATTTTCAAATGAAGCAGAATAAATCACCCTCTCATGCACACAATTTATGAAGAGGCATCCCAAGCCAAGAACATGGGAGTAATTTTACTTAAAGAGCTTTTGAAACAACTTTTGATTAACTAAAAAACACACAAAACTTGAGCAAAAAAAAAAGTTTAGCACTTTTAAACTCACGAAATATCAGGGGGGTTTCCAGCAGGGAATCTGTTTCCCTCATCAAACGATTCACCATAACTAAGGCTGTGAAAATGCCACCTCATGTTTCCGAATTTAGAGCGTGCTCTACTGTTGACCCCCTGAAGGGAATCATGTATCACCAATTTAAACGGTAAGGCAAAAAACAACATACATCACTAACCATTCATCACTAATCACTAAGCAATCAAGCAACATAAGTGTTAAGTATTCTGTTAAGGTTTGGGTCATTTGTTGTGTCTGCATTCACGTTACTGTTTGGATCTGTGTCAGTTTGTTAGGTGCCGTGGACATTTTTATAGAAGACTTAAGAAATGTCTTTTTAGCATGGCTTTTAATTAAGATATGGTTTGTGTTGTCTCATTCATCTATCATTGCCTCATTTGATTGTCCGTTGTTTAGTTTACTTTTGTTGAAAATGTATTAAATCTGCTGTACTGATATAGCTTTGACTGGTTAATGTGAATGTTCAAGTTTACATATAAAAGTAGCCATGCCAGTCACAGCAGGACTTTTGGCAGAATTAATAAAGCTGCTGCTAGCGCAATCAGAAAAATATGAAACTCTAAAGCCAGCATTGAGTTCCCACGATGTTTCCCAGCACTGTGTGACAGTCAGCTGTCTGAGATTGTAGAAGGTGACAACCCAGAGCTATGCATCCACCACAGCATGCAGCCACATGACACCCCAGCCATGTGTTGTGGTGGAAGTGGTGAGATACACAGGGATTTAGAAAATATCTCTCCCAACATGTCAAAGAAATTTTTACATTAAGATTAACCTGATACTAAAGTCTGGCACTCACCGAGGGACGTTTCCACTCAATCTTCATGGTGGGTTTGTGACTGTAAAAGAGTGAGGAGTCATTTGCAGAAAACAGGGGGTCTTCAAACACCACCTTCTTCTTCACGTATTTGTCTCGAAGTTCCAAAAAGGTCTTTAGTCGCGTGGCATCCTTGACAGCCTCGTTTCGGCTCAGAATGGCAGAGTAGATGGAGTTAGTTCCAACAGGAGGGTAGGCAGCCTTCTCATCGGGCCCAGATGATGCTTCATTTTCATAAAGCACTTTCACCTGTATATCTTCAATAACAGGCTCTCTATGTTGCTCGTCCCCCATATTGTCAGCAAAGGCCAGTTCCTGTTTTTCAAAATCAGTTTATAAAGTGCAAAAAAAACTCCTTACTGGCAGTAACAGAGCATGGACTTGCAAAACAGCCCAAGGAGACTTCCTGTGTCCTCCCTGACTCTGATGATCACTTCTAGTTCCTTATTTTGCTGTAAATGTTGTCACTACTCATGTACACTCACCACTTTCACTCCACCAGCACCCACAGTCTCTGTTGTGCGTCTGCTGATGGCTGCACCTATATATAGGCCTCTTCAGAGGAGGGGAGGAGGCTCCTTAAGAGGGACCCTAATACATTTTCAATGTGCTGATAAAGGTGGCTTTCCAAAAATCTATACATCAAACTGAAAATATGACTGGTTGTTACCTGAGACATGTAGTAGAATTAACACTACTATGTGTATGAAGGGAAGATTGTTTACACTAGTAGGAAAGAAGACATGTTATGGTAGGCCTACTCTTAAATTGCAAAACTCAAAATTGCTGTGCATTAAAAAACGATGTTGCCTTGTGTCTCGGTATGTAGGCCTATCTAGATTTGTGTACTGAAATACCAATTTGCTATAATGATATAATTATTGTGCTTTTAATTAGCAACACATGTGATATTTGAACAGTTTACTTGATTTTATTTTAACGCAAAAGACAAGCACTGTATCATAATTACTCCAAACATGATGCATTTCGAGTAATATTGACACCTAGTGGCAAAACAAACGCCTTGACTGTTCCTTTTCAATGGTGTTTTATAACAGACCTGTCCCACCAGTCGTCATATTTCAGGATTCAGTTGGCCTGACTGTCTGTCAATCCAGACTCATATCAAATAAGAAGAGGGGGGCTGTAGAGAGGAGGGTTGCCAGGTTTGAAAGAAACCAGCTTTATGGTTCAAGATGTTTATTTTCACCCTGGCTATTCAGTTCACAGGGGTTGCTTTACATTTATACAAAAAAATGTTCGCTGTCATGAATGGACTTCCATATAACCTTATTACAAAGTTATATTGAATGACATTTCCTCGAGCTGTATGCAATGCGTTTTTTTATTCTGAGTTCCACAAAAAGTTAATAATTTTCTTGATGAAGGAATCTTTCTTCTAATTGAATTTTTTTTAATTGTAGGCCAGTTTATATGCCAAGAAACAATAACCTACACCCATTGACACGCATAAATTACACATCAATATGGCAAGCAGATTTAGCTTTTATTAATTTCTGGAGGATATAAAAAAATCATTTCTTACTAGAATGCAAATTCTTGTTATCAAAAATTGAATTTAACTAGTTAGAATGCAAATTCTTGATATCAGAAATTCATTTGTAACTAGTTAATGTGTATTCTTGATATCAGAAATGCGATTTTAACTAGTGAGATTTGCATCGTTTTTCTCATTCATTTCAATGGGAGTTGGAATTTGAACTAGTTTCCGATATCAGTAATTCAATCGTTACTAGTTACAATTACATTTGAACTAGTAACAATACCAATTTCTGATATCAAGAATTCAATTTCAACTAGTCAAATTCCAATTTTTTATATCAGAAATGCAATTTCAACTAGTTCCAAATCCTTTTTTGATATCAGGAATTCAATTATAACTAGTTATAATTGTTATGATATCAACCATTGAATTACTGATATCAGAAATTGGCATTTGAACTAGTTCAAATTCCAACTCCCATTGAAATGAATGAGAAAAACGATGCAAATCTCACTAGTTAAAATCGCATTTCAGATATCAAGAATACACATTACAACCAGTTACAATTGAATTTCTGATATCAAGAATTTGCATTCTTACTAGTTCAAATTCTATTTTTGATATCAGAAATAAACATTATTACTAGTAAGAATAGATTTATTGATATCCTCCAGAAATGAATAAAAGCTAAATCGGCTTACCATACATCAAGCCTAGTAACAAAGTATTGCATGCTGTTGCTATGATTATTAATATTATTATAAATAAATTGAACACCTCAGAAGGAGGATGGGACTATCCCTATCTGGCAACCTCACTGGTAGTGCAGTTTGCATCTGGAAGTTGTCGCCATCATATTTGGCTTACTGCTAAGCTAACCTTAAGTCAGTCAGTCGTGATTGTCCGAGGATATAGAGTTAACGATAGATTGAACCTCCCTTTGTTTCCCCTGTCGGGTGTATGTTAACTGTAGTCATGTTATTAATCAGTGGACGTGTCTAGGTTAGGCGCTGTGGTAAAATTGTGTAGTTTTAATGACATTAGCGGTGGCTAATTTTGAGAGCGCACATTAGCCGGAGTCTTGAGGAGCAGTCAAGGGCTGCTAAAGCTAGCTAGCTGGCGACCAATTGACACATCGAGAGATATTAATATAAGTGAATAAAGCGCCGGCAGTGAACGTTGTTACATGTTGTCAGTGTACAGTTAGTTAAACAAGGAGCTAGCATCATCGCAAAGCTAGCTCTGCTAACAAAGCTAACAAAACAACAAGCTGGGATTGGTCTGCGCCGGAGGAAGTCTGCTAAACTGGAGCTGGCATCGGTATATTTCCCGTCTTTAAAACGTATGTGCTTCTTCTACTTATAATTGTGATGGAATTAATAATGTCATTTACTGTAGAGTGCTAATTAAGCTTATGTTGCAAAGGTTGTTGCTCTGCTGCAGCTACACCCACCAAGTGAACACCATTGCCCTCAAGCTAGCTTTGCACTGCGATGTATTTGCCACTTTGTGTTTTTTTTACTTCATCAGCTGTCAGTGTGTGTATTAAATATGATGTTGTGTTTGGGTGTATCTTGTTGTGTTACAGCTGGCTGTTGGGCCTGACAACAACCAAGAAGATGTCAGAGGGAGATAACAAGCAGGCCTCCGACTCTGCAGCCCAGGAAGTGAAGACCGAGTCAGCTGCTCCCGCAGGTCAGACCGTGTCTCCCCCGGTGTCCATGGTCTCCCATCCTCCAGCCACTGCTGCCACCGAGGATGAGGAAGAGGAGAGTGAGGATGAGTCGGAGATTTTAGAGGAAAGCCCCTGTGGACGCTGGCAGAAACGCAGAGAAGAGGTATGGGACGAATCTGAAGAGGGCTCATGTTTACCTTTACTAAATATTCAAAGGCTTTATTTTCATGCACAGTAGCCACAGTGTTGATATAGCAATGACAATCTTAAGTCCCATGCTCCTCCAACAATGCAACATGAATATAAGACATAAAACACATTTTAAAAACAAACATCGGTGGTCATTGAGTGCATTTTGTGTGAAAGCAATGAAAACGGCTTCACACTTTAGACTTCTGTTTTTGCTGACTGTAAGCGTAGCTTGAACCTACATGTTGGCTATCAAAATAAAACCTGTGAGCCTGATGCATTATTTTGTTTTCCTCTTTTAGGTGAATCAGCGTAACGTCCCTGGGATCGACAATGCTTACTTGGCCATGGACACTGAGGAAGGAGTGGAGGTGGTGTGGAATGAGGTCATGTTCTCAGAAAGGAAGATTTTCAAGCTACAGGAGGTGGGTGCAGCGCTGTGAGGACGTATTCAGTCGTGTCTGAAGCAGTTATGTCCACAATGTTATGTCAACTAGAGGACAGGGGAGTCCAGTGTTTTGATAAGGTTAGGATGATTGTGCTTTCTTTGTGTGAGGTTACATTTCCCACTGTGAACTCAAAACAATATCGCGGCTTACTGATTTTCATTTCCCCCCGTATGGCTTAAGATTCTTTGGCAAGTGGTCAGACTTGTTGCTGCCAGCACCATAGCAACATACACACACTGTAAGCTGAGTAGAGGCAGAAACATTTTTCTTCTTTGCGTAAACTCTTTGACATCTATTCATTTGTTTTGGTGGTTTTGCAATACTCTGAAGTGGTTTCTGTTAACCCACCCTTATCTTGGTTGAGTTCAGTCGGACAACTCACGTGTTTCTTAATATGTTTATTCTAAGCTGCACATAGTTTGAGTTTAGCATCTAGGCTCGGGCCCAGCGTTTCCGCCAGGGGGCCGTCTTTCCGTCATTTGACGCCCTTATTCAGCTCGGGACGCCCTGAAGGCGAGTCGAGGGCGTTCAAAAATATTAATAATTCGAGAGAAGATCGAGAGTTTTTATCGCTTGAAATAACGAATAGGGACAAGGACATCCCTCTGGTGGAGGGGCAAATGAGTCTGGTGGGATTCTTCTCGGAGTATTGAAGATCGTTTCCCCGACATCGGCGGTGCCTGCTACAGGACAACACGGAACGTGCACGATTTGGATAAGAACATTGAGTGATGATTAGATAACTACCCCCCGAGCCTACAGGTGGAATGTGGGGTGGTGGTGGGGGGGCAGGCGAGCAGCAGCAGCAACATCAACATAGCAATAGCAAGTGAACACTGCAGTGCAGCAGCAGCATAGCAAGGCAGAGGCAGGAAGACCTGGCAGCTTAAATAGAGCGCCATGTTTAGGAGAATGTGTTTGATTGGTTGTAAGAGGGACGAGGTGCGTCACGTGTTAATGTATGATTGGTGCTCGAGTTGACTGCCTGAACTAGCTCGCAGGCTTCGCCCCATTAATGCCATCCGATCTAGTCTGTTGTTCCTTTTTGATTAAAAACACAGAGGTTGTTGCAAGACTGTTTTCATCATGCGGCTTTTGTGTTTCATTATGCTTATGACTGGAAGAGAATGGTGCCCTCAGTCTAGTTTAGCTTTTAATAAACCCTTTAATAGAAATGAAACAGCTGATGGACTTCTCTGAAGTAAAGAGCAAGACCCAGAGCTGCTTTTAATGGACGCTCGTTCACAGCTGTCAACATTTATTTGACCTTGACCCTTACAAGACAGTCTGTTTGACCTTTAGTCCAACCTGCTGCTAGAGAGAAGGCAAGGACATTATAACTATTCTATTTGAAGACATGATGAGCTCATGTGGCATCTTTGGAAACATTACATTTGACAAGATAGATGTTAAATGTTACTGTGGAAATGTGACATGTATAAACTCCAATTCTAATGACATATTTTCTGCTTTTGTTTTTAGGAAAAAGTCAAAGCAGTTTTTGACAATTTGATCCAGCTGGAGCATCTGAACATTGTGAAGTTTCACAAGTACTGGGCGGACGTCAAAGAGAACAGAGCGAGGGTGGGTTATCATCTGAAATGAGTTTTATTAAATCATATGAAATGAGTGTTATGGCTTTAACGTTGATCTGCTTTCATTCCTTTGACTTGCCTGCAGGTCATTTTCATCACTGAGTACATGTCCTCTGGAAGTCTCAAGCAGTTTTTGAAAAAGACGAAGAAAAACCACAAGACCATGAATGAAAAGGTTTGAAAGCTTCTCTGTGACTCCCCCATACATTTGTAAATGACGTTACTGGGAAACGCTGCGGACAAGTCAGTCTTACACATTTTTCATTCTCTTAAATGTTCTCTGATCTATTTCCTGTCTGTCAGGCCTGGAAGCGCTGGTGCACACAGATACTGTCTGCCCTTAGGTAAGAAGAACAGAAACGTTATTTTCTCTGAGCTACGTAGTTCCAAAGAATACATTGTAATACGGGGCATTGGCTGTTGTCCAAATGCCCATATATGGTTTTTACCTTGGCGATGTTCTTTCTTGTGGTAGCAGTTGTTTTGTTGACTTAACGCTCGTTGGCTCGTCTCCAGCTACCTGCACTCCTGTGAACCTCCCATCATCCACGGCAACCTGACCTGTGACACCATCTTCATCCAGCACAACGGCCTCATCAAGATCGGCTCAGGTAGAGATCGTTTCCATCTCTAAGATCAGCACAGTGTAAAGCCAGGGTTACGTCCCTCTTGGCAATTCTTGTTTTTTTACTACAGATGCCCTCACTACTACTACTACTATTATTATTATTAGTACTACTAGGTTTTGTATTAGCTGTCTTGTTATTAAGGTTTTTCTCCACCGTTTCAGTTGCTCCAGACACCATCAACAACCACGTGAAAACGTGTCGGGAAGAGCAGAAGAGCCTCCACTTCTTTGCTCCGGAGTATGGAGGTAAGACGTTTCTCATGAAGGATCCTGTCTGTTCAGAGTGTCTGGTTACACCGTGGTTTGCAGCCAGGCGTGGGAAATGTGTTGCACATCTTTCCCATCTCTGTGCTTAAGCAGTACAGACAATTCATAACATCAACAGGTGATTAGTAATGAATATACAATACAGTGCAAAAACCAACATGTGTGCCAACGACAATTTTTAAATAAAGGTAAACGCATGAAATAACAATTCATAAAATGGGCAGCTTTCATATTTTCACATATTTGTTCAGTCATTCATTTTCTTCTTAGTGTACGACAACCTGTAACTTCATTTTTAGCTCATGTGGCACATTCACCTTTCTCCTCACAAAGATATGGCCGTTTCTGAGGATCCGTGAAATGGTTAAACTAAAAAAAAAAAATTATTAAAATGATATTTATTATTTTAAGAAACTCTTCTTCAAAATGGTCTTTTTAAAGATATCAGAGAGTGATTTTGATCAGTTTGGTTTTCTGCTTCCAGCTGTTGCCAATGTCACCACAGCCGTGGATATCTATTCCTTTGGGATGTGCGCCTTAGAGGTGAGAAGAAACCAGTGGCTCATTCTTTGTTTATGGAAAATGTATTTGATTGCTCTGATGTCGTATGTAACAATTTATTCTTAACAAAAATGTCACCCCAGCTTTCAACAGTTTGCCTTTTACTGTAGTTACGGAAATAGAAATCAGGATTAGGGCTGCAACAAACAACTCATTTGATAATCGATGAATCTATCGATTAATGAAACCATTAATCGACTATTCGGACTATTACTGTATGCCTTGCACAATTTCTCAAACGCTCTTATTTAGCCATCGACTTTTAGATTTAGCTTGAGGTTGTTTTAGGCATGTGGAAACTAACAATGAAAACAATAAAGATGAATACTTGATTCAAAAATACATATATTATTAAATTAACGAAACACATTTTGAACAAAATTAACATTGCTTTTTATTAATTAAATAAATAATATTTTCACATCAAAAGAAATAGCTGAAACTTTAACAAAATAAATAACTCTGTTACCTCTAATCATTAACCCATGTTTGTATCATTGAGTTAACTCTGTGTGTTGCTGCTAGCATACATAACACCTGGCGTGGAAACGTTATTCGTGGACGGGGCTACAGAGCTACTAGAAAGACAGTCAGTGCATTCCTCCGTCTGGATGTGGAGCACTTTTGCTAAATGTTTAGACAAATAGCTCGTGTTACCGCCCTTACATGCTAAACTCTTATTGCACTATTGGCAACGAGCATTGTCCACATCGAGACGTTTAACCACACCTTGGAGCGCTTAGTTATCTCCGCCATCCCCGCCGCGTGTGTGTTGCTGCATGTAGCAGCCGCGTGTGTGTTGCTGCATGTAGCAGCCGCGTGTGTGTTGCTGCATGTAGCAGCCGCGTGTGTGTTGCTGCATGTAGCAGCCGCGTATGTAAACTGAGAGATCTCTCGTCTGGATTGGAAAGATCGAAAATACATCATAGACGCATTTTCTTTTGTCTTTTTGCATGTTAGAAACGAGTTGGCGACACTAAAATTGCGATATAATGTTTATGTAGCAATAATACATATATTTTTAAAATGTCTCCAGTACCGATAAAAAGACCGATAACGTTGGAACTTAACGGCGCGTAAAACACACGTGATGACGTCACCAACGAATCGACGACTGAATTAGTTGGAAATGCTGTTTTGAACCCTTCAGACTTTTAAAAGACACTCTCAGGTCTGCAGGGATGACCATTGGCTGCTGTTGACTTGTTTTTATTTATGAATCACTTCCAATCACCACCCTTCTCTGTCCGGTCACTCCTTCAGATGGCTGTGTTGGAAATCCAGAGTAACGGAGATTCGTCTTATGTGTCCCAAGAAGCCATAAACAATGCCATTCAGATGCTAGAGGACCCTTTGCAGCGGGTGAGTGAGAGATACACAAGTATTAAGAGCCTGTATAGCTGTCTGGATTGTAAATCTATAACTTAAAGATATATTCCCCCGCTGATTTCCCAGGAATTTATCCAGAAGTGTCTGGAGGTGGACCCCAGCAAGCGGCCCACCGCTAAGGAGCTGCTGTTTCACCAGGCCCTGTTCGAGGTGCCATTACTGAAGCTGCTGGCTGCTCACTGCATCGTCAGCCACCAACGTGAGTCACACACACACGCACGCACCAAACACACACACACACGCACAACATGTGTCATCTGATTGATTACTGGCAATTCATATCTTTAATATACAGCTATTGGCATTTTGTTCAAACCAAATACAGAGTTCACAAATAAGAATTGAAGATGATCTGTTTGAAGGTCATTCGTTTTCCAAACAATGGTGACTTGATATTTGTTTTCTTTTACTTTGTTAGGACTTAAACCCTGCACAGAAAACCACCGTAATAAAAATACCTGAATGCTTCTTCTGATCGCTCTCTTCTCTGTTTGCCTGCAGATATGATTCCAGAAAATGCTTTAGAAGAGATGACAAAGAACATGGACCCCAACCTGGTGATTGTTGAAGTCAAAGATGGAGTTCAGATGAAGTGAGTCTGAGTGGAACCACATAGTGCGGACGTACAGAGATAAACTTATGAAAACTTTGGGAGAGAAGGAAGTCTTTAGAAGGGTTCCTGTGTTGTTGCTGTCTTCATATTATCACACTGAAATCAATAGATTGTTCATATTTACACGTGTATATTTGTTGTCTTGATTTGCTGAGTAACATTGTGTCTTCTGCTTCAGGCTCTCTCAGTTCCCCGCTCTTGAGCTGGACAAGTTCCTGGAGGATGTGAGGTAGGAACAAAGCTTTTCTGCAGAGTCAGGGCCTTTAAGGCACTAATGGCCTCGCTTCTTTTTACTGGCACAGACTCCTTTTTGTTATATGATTCTCCTTGAACACTAAGCTCATCTTTTAGGCCGCTGAAACACCGATCCTACTTTTAACCATTTTAGCCTAAAAAACATTATGGAACACTGTCTTTAGAAATCATCTTTGCTGATCTAACAGCATTTCAATCGGGAGAGACGGTTTTGATGAAAGAATACATATTTATTGCCAGGAATACACAAATGAATGTAATGGAGTTTTGGCGATTAGGCCCCGTTGTGCAGGAGTATCATTCGGGAGGGGAGAACCGATCCGATGAAACCCCCCTGGACACTGGTGGTTGTGAATGGATAGTTGGTTCGGTCTGAAGGGGAGGGGCTTAGCTTGACCCTGGTGGTGGTGAATGGATAGTTGGGTTCGGTCTGAAGGGGAGGGGCTTAGCTTGACCCTGGTGGTGGTGAATGGATAGCTGGGTTCGGTCTGAAGGGGAGGGGCTTAGCTTGACCCTGGTGGTGGTGAATGGATAGTTGGGGTCGGTCTGAAGGGGAGGGGCTTAGCTTGACCCTGGATTCAGAGGGACAGGAGGTGAAAAGAGGTGGAGGAGGGTTGCGTTGAGACACCTGAAATGACAGCTGTCAGAGGGGAGAGCAGATTTAAAAGGTTTAGCGGAGCGCTATGATAGGCTTGTGGGAATAGAGCGAAGTGATTGGTTAAGCTGGAGAATGACGCCCCCGATCACTTATTGAGAGGAGAGAGAGTAACATAGAAATAGTAAATGAATGAGAAAAGAAGGTCTTCCTGGTTGAACTTGCGCTGAGCTTCATATCAAAACCTAAAGTTATTAGCTTTCTGTTTTCAATCTTTTAAAATTCTTCTCCAATTTGTAGATAATGTGTCCCTTCCTCTTTGTGTTAATAGTGTATTGCTATCTGTAAAGGTCATTGTGCTCAATTCTCTGCATGAAAGGTGATAAATAAAGTTGATTTGTTCTGCTGAACAGAAATAGGACCTTCTTGTAGTTGGATGATTATCCATGGTCAGAAAAACGTTAACTTATATCCTGCAGCTGGACAGCATGAACTCGTTTTCAGTCGTCCTGAGGTTGTCTCTCTTATTTTCCTCGATGCAAAAGGAATGGGATCTATCCTCTGACGGCGTTTGGGGTACCGAGTCCTCATCAGCCTCAGCAGGAGACGGTGAAGTCACCCATCGTTCCCCCCTCTGTGAAAACCCCGACCCCTGAACCCGCTGAGCTGGAGACCAGGAAGGTCAGATCTGTCATATCATATTTACAAATCCTAACTGTGACCTAAAGGGAAAGAACTAGTACATTACTTTTATTTGATGTAAGCAATGTGTCAGATTTCTGCTCGAATCATATTGCTGATTATTAGAGAAATAACAAAAAAGCTTCTCATAGTGTGAATCGTTTTTTGATTTGCATTTCATTCTTAATTTCCATGTATACTTTTTCATAATAATTTCATAGTCTGCACTTCCTGTATTAAACTGTTCTCCTTCACAGGTCCTCCAGATGCAGTGCAATATTGAGCCTGTTGACGAGGGCAACAAGCACCATGTGAGTTTCAATTCTGATAAATGATAACTGTCTCTGCTTCTTAGTATTTTGTCGTATATGAAAGTGTTTCATGTTTTGATGTCTTCTGTAATGATTCTTTGATTCTCTTTGCAGCTGACCTTGCTGTTGAAACTGGAGGATAAACTGAACAGGCACCTGAGCTGTGATTTGTTACCAAGTGAGTTTCTTTGTTTATTGCTTCGTTCATTAGGGCCGAGTTCTGTCATGTGATAGTTGACGGTACTGGCATCATGCAGTCGTTACAAAAATCATTCTGCCTATCTGTTCAGATGAGAACGTGAACGACCTGTCGGGGGAGCTGGTTCAGCTCGGATTCATCAGCGAGGTGAGAGGTCTCCATGACGACCCTCAGACTGAACACTTCTGCTATAATAACCCCAGCAGCCTCTGACATGTTTCTCCTCCCCTGCCCGGCTGTTTCTCGTCTTGTGATT
>NW_011342794.1:156715-170482 GCF_000735185.1 Notothenia coriiceps | reverse complement strand
AACTCCTTCGTGCATGCATTACAACAAACTAAGGATATTTTCATCTTCATGCATGAAAAAAAATAACATAACGAAATTTTTATAAAACAGATTTTTCCAAGGATTTTTTCATTTGAAGTAATATTGTGAAAAACTATAAAATACAATACACACATTTGACATGTTTATATGAGGACTCCCTTGGTGTTTCTAGGAATATTTTATATAAAATTGTGTTTTCTATTTAACCTAAGATTATATTTTTAATCATGCATGGTATTTTTTTAATTAACCTTTTTTTAATAATTTTTTTTAAATCTCACGTACCCCCTGCAGTACCCCAACGTACCCCCAGGGGTCCGCGTACCCCCATTTGAGAATCACTGCTTTAATGCACACAGGACATTTTGTACAGACTGTTAATACATGTTCTTGCATTTTATGTAACTATATTTATTGTATATGTTTCTTTTTGTATTTTTCCAATGAAACTCCTCTCTTACCGCTGAAAACTGTTATTTTCTCCATCTCCTACACCAGGCAGGAACACTGTGAAACCCAAATGTTAAGGAAAAGAGTTAAAGATCTAGAGACAGAGTACAAACAACTACAGCTGGAGTGTCAAGTCAAAGAGAGTCGTGTGCTAGATCTAGAGAGTGATGTTGAGGTATATGTCTACTCTATTTGGGAATGAACTTTAAGTGTCTGTGAGTCTCAAGTGGTCCAGTACCTGTCCTCAGTTTGGTCATGTAGTTTTGCTGTTTAAATCCCGTTTTTTATGTCTGTAATTCTTTGTGTTTGTTAAATCTATCCGCCGGGACCATCTTTTTATTTTGGCCTGCAGTCAACCTTTTGCACTTTGTCATCATGTCAGTATGTAGTAATGTGAATGGTTGTTTTTGTCGTCTTCACTTCAGCTGTGGACGTTGTCGTACTGTGTTGTATTTGATTTCATTTTAGTGACATACCCTCCTCCCTCCATGAAGCATGCTTACACCAAAGTCAGGTCTTTCATATAAATGTTGCACTGCTTTAATAAACGTTTCAGGTCACTTCCCTCCAAATGTTCATTAAAAACTGGTGCCAACAAAGAAATGACCATCTGTCAGAGTATCTCAATCTAATTGATGGCCAATTCATTATGGATTTGTTCGCTCTCTGAGGTGCATTGCTTTCCTAAGTTCAAAAGACACATAGTAAACTTTTAAAAAGCC
The DNA here is from genome assembly GCF_000735185.1 of Notothenia coriiceps. Taxonomy (NCBI): domain Eukaryota; kingdom Metazoa; phylum Chordata; class Actinopteri; order Perciformes; family Nototheniidae; genus Notothenia; species Notothenia coriiceps. Next base: position 169,289 of record NW_011342794.1, on the reverse strand, counting down.
AAAGATACTTAGGAGACCAAAGCATCGAATCCCTCCGTTTTCATGACACAAGGTGGATTGATGTTTTGATATTTTAAACACCTTCTTACTGTCGATGTGTTTCTGGTCTCAGGCTCTGGGAATGTACCGCTGTGTGGAGAAAGAGACAGACATGCTGCTGTCCACTCTGTCGGCCATGCAGGAGAAGGCTCAACATCTGGAGTACAACCTGAGTGCCGAGACTCGCATCAAACTGGACCTGTTCTCGGCTCTGGGAGACGCTCGCCGGCAGCTGGAGATCGCTCAAGGTTCACTCTCCCTTACCTCGTCAATTTTAACTTCATCTTTGGATCAAAAAACAGTATTTCGAAGGCAGGATTGAGATACTATGACCTTTGGCTGCCATTCACAAATCAGTGTAGTATCTGTTAGTTAGGATAAACAGTCATAGTATGCCATCAGAAGGTCAGGAAAACTGTCATATTATAGTAACAAAAATCATAGTTTACTGTGTTCGCAAAATTATATTTTAAAAAAACAAGGTTTAGTATAGTGCGCATATTAAAATAATAATAAATATTATAGACAAAATAAAAAAAATTATAATATAGTATCCCGTAAGAAAAGTTTTTTTAATTTTATAATATAATTTTTATGCGAAAATATTTACTATAAAAAAAAAATATATTTGTTTTATTATGAAGGAATTATAAAAATATGGTCATCGTATAGTATGCCTGCCATATACGTGACTTAGTATGGTATGTCGAAAAAAAGTCATAGTCTAGTATGTTTAAAAAAAGTAATATTATAGTATGTTTAAAAAAAGTCATAGTCTAGTATGTTTAAAAAAAGTCATATTCTAGTATGTTTAAAAAAAGTAATATTATAGTATGTTTAAAAAAAGTCATATTATAGTATGTTAAAAAGAAACTCATACTCTTAAATGTCAATAAATAAGACCTGTCCGTCAGTGTTGAGCCTCATGTATTTCCTGTGTTTGCCGAACAGATAAAGTGATGAGGCAGGACCGGGAGATTAAGGAGATGAAGCAGAAGATCGCCGAGGTGATGGCCGTCAGCCCGGGGGTTTCCTACATGGCTCCTCGCCCCCCGGTGCCGCAGTATCTCACCAAGCTACTGAGCTCTGAGCGCTACATGCTGAACCCACGAGCCCTCATGTACCAGTGCCTGAAGAAATAAAGGAAGTCGTCACCTTTGTCTGATCCTAGGGAGAGCTCACAGATTGGTAGGACAGAGCTACATGACACCATGAAGTCATCTACTTCCAGCCAGCGGTGGAAACAGGAAGAACCTCCACAAGTCGAATGCCTTTTGCTGCACCGATGGTACCAAGTTCACATTATTTGTTTACAAGGGTTCAAGTGTTTCACTCCAAAATACTATATCTCTCTTTATGTAGAGATACAGCTAACACTTTCTAGTTGGGATGCATCAGAGAAAAGCACACTTCTTCAAATTCAGACCCTGTTCATTTATCTAAAGGAATGATTTTTGGGAAATTGAAGTTCATAATGTACTAGAAGATACATCTTGCTGCCCTGCAGACCCACAAACCTACTGTAGCTTTAAAACACAGATTCAAACTTCGATTAATCAAAAGTATAATACTTACAAGGTTTTAATATCACTTGTACAATGATACATCTGCTGGATACTACAATCAAAATAACATGGGCTAATTTATTTTATCGTGTTTACCCCTTGAGTCAAATGAATATTAGTTCATAAAAGCATCCGATAAGTGTTTTCACAGCGGGCATTTAGACGAATCAAAAGAGAAGCAGAGGTGTTACTAACAACGTGAACAATGGCTCTGCTTTATTAAAATGTTCTAGCCCTGACAGTGAGTCAGCGTGCACAAACCCATGAAACTCAAACTGCTTAATGGGATTCAGCCATTATTCATTTATTTTCCTGCTGTGACATGTCATAATGTCTTCTGTGAAAAGCTAATTCAAATATTAAGATACCCTGCTGAGCCATGTTCTCAGACTCAATGTGAATATAGAAATGATACATGACCATATTGATGTCAGTCCTTGATTGTGTTCTTGCTTTGAATCTAAAGAATAAAAATAAACCTTTATTGGATAACAACATAAATATATGCTCCAAACTAAATCTGAATTTTCTCAAAGCATATTTATAATTACGAACAATTCCCACATGCTACATTCTTAAGAAGAGTATGTATAAGTATACATTTTGGAATCAGTGGCCGTTTACAGGGGTCTTTGTTGTGGAACAGGTTGAAATCTTGATGTTTCTTGAGAACATTGTGCAGTGATGTTGATTGTTGAAACGGATATCACAGTTTGCGGCGATTCCTTTCTCTTTGTTTGGCAGCTCCCGGCGTAAAACAATGGAAACGGTGATAGTGACTTTGTCCCCGAGCGACAGGGGAGTTGTTAATAACGAGGAATGGTGTCGACCAAACGTGGTTCATGAATTTAATTACTGTGCCTATATACTTTCAAACAGGAAAGTAAAACACAATTTAATGTGAAAGAGTAATGTGTTTGAATTGAAGTGCTATGTACTGTTTTTGTAGTTCCTTTGATTTATTTTCTACTCACAAGGTACAGAATTGAAAATACCCACGCAGCTGGAAACACTCATGATCTGGATGTCGCCATTTTGGTAGCTTTTTATTTAGAGTGTCTTTCTAGGGTGTTTTATATCAAAACTATTTTTTAGTCTTGCTGTACTTTTATTATACTGCTGTCATTTTGTACGGCGATGTGTTTTGTCAGCATGAAATGTGTTTTATTCAACTGTTAATCGAGCACACATTGTGACTTTCAGTATGTACATGAATATACTTGTACAAGGGCTACAATTTCTTAACATTTTGAACAAATAATTCAAATAGTGATGCTCTAAAGGGTAGAGATCGCACCCCTGACGCATCAGGTTTTGTATAAATAATTTAAACAATTGAAATGTGTGTGTCTGTGTGTTCATTATGTTATCAATATAAATGTTTCCTGCAAGAGGAAACACATTTAAAACACGCACAGTTGAGTATAAAGTCTTTCAAACAGCATTTCCTGCATCAGAAAGATGTCCTTCGTCTTATAAGTTGACACCAAACAAAGAGCTGAAGTGCTGATAGTGTAAATATTTATTTCAGGAAGTGAAAAAAAGGGGTAAATGCATTGCAGAAACAGAACAGTGTCCAGCATAAAGTGTACAAGATGGTTACTAACATGCCAGGCAGCTCCACACCAGTTTCTCTACAGACCGCCAGAAGGCAGTCACAGCGGAGAGTAGACCGGATCACTGCCGACACTTCAATCATTATCTAAGTGCTTCCTACTGCGAAGAGGCCACGTGACATTTCCAACAGGATATAAAAGTGTCCAGCAGTGCAAAGAGATCCCCGAACAGTTAACATTTAAGGGCAGAGAAGTGAACATCTCCATAGCATAGCTCAGCTGTCCAACAGAACAACGAAGACATGAAGAGAACTGAAGATTCAGAGAAATCTAAATGTTGACAGGCCTGAACTGACCAAACTCCTTTATTACGTCTGAAAGACAATTGAACCAATGCATCACTTTTTAGACGTAGAACAGCAGACATGCATTCCCCAAACCTCATGACAAACATCCTTTAGATCATTTGCTTTAATGTGAAATATCGTCACATGAATTCTCCTGTGTGAATGTCCCCTAAAGAGACATTTATATTGACTTGAACTCGATCTTTCAGTCTGAAATGAGCTACTTGGAAAACTGAAGCTACAGTAGACATTGGACCACAGTCAGGTGACAAACCCCCCCCCCCACACACTCTCTTTTTTTTTCAATAGAAAATAATAGCGCGAATCAAAGGATGAGAGAAAGTAAAGCTTACATTCAAACCACCACCGGCCTTAGTGCTGGAAGTGAATTACAGTACACACTCAAGACAAAATAAACAAATAAATAGACTTCTTTTTCAGCTCGTAGCTGTAGCTCTTCAGATTGGGTTGCGGCTGCACATTTAATTAAATTTGTCCTATAATCAAATGTTTTCAAATGAAAAGTGACGTAGCATCTGCTGCATTACGAGCTCAATGCATTCGAGCCTTCAGAAACCGATAACGGGTGGGGCGCCGCCTCACTCGCGGCTCAAAGTTTAAAGAGACCAGACTTAACCTTACGACACCATAATACACACACACACACACTTCAGTATGCCGGGACAGAGAATTTGCTTTGTACAGACAACTATTTAACAGTTTAAGTACAAATCTTTAAAATACAATTTAATACTGACTCAAGGAAAATACTGCAGTAATCCAGTTTTATGTTGCTTACCTCCTTCGCTACTTGAGAACCGAAAGAGATAAGCCAAAAAGTGAAAACATTTGTATTTTCCTTAAAGCTGCGACTAGGATTCCTGCTGTCAGAAGAGAAGCAGATCGCTGTTTGGTGTGAGAGGAGAGAAAAATAAGATAGAAAGCAACAACCACTCAGTGGCAGCTTTTCCCCCCCAGGAGACCCGACAGCAGACCTGCAGCCGGAGCAAGGCGTCCTCCGGTCCTCGCTAAGCTTCTGCAACTCAGAGGCGGAGCCAAAAGCTAGTCCTGTTGACGAGGAGTCCACCGCTACGAGGAGACCGTCACCGGGTTGAGGGAACCGTTCCTGCTGTAGAACTTGGAGAAGGCCTCTTCGAGAACTGAAGCGAGTCGTGGCTGATCGCCCTGANTCTCACGTACCCCCTGCAGTACCCCAACGTACCTCCAGGGGTCCGCGTACCCCCATTTCAGAGTCTATACAAAATGTCTTGTGTGCATTAAAGCAGTGATTCTGAAATGGGGGTACGCGGACCCCTGGAGGTACGTTGGGGTACTGCAGGGGGTACGTGAGATTTAAAAAAAATTATTAAAAAAAGGTTAATTAAAAAAATACCATGCATGATTACAAAAATAATCTTAGTACAATAAGTTAAATAGAAAACACAATTTTATATAAAATATTCCTAGAACCACCAAGGGAGTCCTCATATAAACATGTCAAATGTGTGTATTGTATTTGATAGTTTTTCACAATATTACTTTTATATTACGTTATGTTATTTTTTTTCATGCATGAAGATGAAAATATCCTTAGTTTGTTGTAATGCATGCACGAAGGAGTTCATAACTCACACACTGAGGGAACATCACTATATTGTAATTATTTATATAGGCTTTTTCGATCAAAAATGTTCGGGGTCGGTCAGGGGGTACTTGGCTGAGAAAATGTTTCAAAGGGGGTACATCACTGAAAAAAGTTTGAGAAGCACTGCATTAAAGGAATAGTTTGATATTTATCAAAACAAGCTTATTCACTTTGCCAAGAAGATTGATACGACTCTTCATATCTGGAGCTTCAATGTAAGACTAATGTTTAAGTTAGCTTAGCTTAGCACAAAGCCTGAAGCAAGTGGAAACATCTAGCGTAAATCTGTCCTAAGGTTATACTGTTCACCAACTAGCATCATAAAAAATGTCTAAAACCAAAAAATAATAATATTGGGACTATATCTAAGTCAAACACTGAGCTTTCCAAAAAAAAGGTGTGGCATATACTGGAGCTCCTATCAAACCCCAAGTGGTGTTTTTTCACTTTTCTTTTTCGTGTAAACATGAGAAATGAGACCTAATGTGTTGGCTAGCGGGCTATAGACCTGCTTGTAGGCAGAGTTTCCTACCTTTAGACAGAGCCTAGCTATTTCCCCTGTTTCAAATATACTATGCTAATATATGCTATGCTGATATACTAAGCTACACAAACATGAGCATTGAATCAATCTCCTCATCTAACTCTTGGCAAGACAGCGAATAAGCATAATTCAAACTATTTCTTCAAAGGTTTGGCCGTACACTCACTGCAGCATTTAGTTACACTCAGAAGCATTCAGGTGCAGATGCAGCTCTACTCTCCAGGCACAAAGCCACTTCCTTAACGAGGCGTTTTAAGTGTGATTTACCTGTTGTTGAGACTCCGTGCTGTGTTGTTTGCTTCCTCCAGTTTCTGAGCCTGAAGCTCAGCCAACTGTTTCTCCACGAAGAGTCTGGCCTCCGTCTCCGCTCTCGTCTTTTTCTCCAGCATGGCGCTGCTCTGTTTGTCCCTCTGCTTGGTTTTAGACAGGCACAGAACCCTGAAGGAAAAGCGTTAATCGTACTTTGCATAATGTGAAAGACCGAAAAGAAGTGGGTTCGTTTTGAGATGAACTTCACAGTGAAGCAAACTGAATCCCTGTAGTTGCTGGAGAGCACCTTGCTTTAAAAACTGTAGCATGTCTTATCAGAAGTGTTGCTGCTGATCAAAGCTTTGCATAAAACGCTCATCTCAGAGCAGATTTAGAGCCTCTGGCTGTGGACGAGGGTTTGATGTGGGAAATGTGTTGATGACTCATCTGTGATTGGATGGACGATGTAACAACGTCATGTTCTCAGAGCATCGAGAAAGCAATGTGTTGTTCCAGATTAAACTGAGACACATTTAGGCTACTGTCTAAAATTGAGAAATGCACTCATTTAAGGTTCCCAAACTATATAAATAAAACATTTTATATTCTCATGAATTGAATATCTCAAGAAAGACTTCAGTAAAATGTAAGTAGCTATCATTCATTTATGGATGAGAATTATGGATGAGAATTGTAAGCCACAATCCTTCAAAATAAAATATGACTTGATGAGATATGAATTCCATTTGAAAAAGAGAAACATCAATCTGTGTGAGGATTAAAACATCAGCCCACAAACGGTCTGCTTTTCACAAAGATACACACAGTGTGTCTGCATGCATTCATCCCTGTCTTAGGGTTTATTTATAGCCTGATGTCATGTGCTCAGCCGCCCACAGGAGGAGCCAGAGAGCTGAGGATCTGCAGGATGACTCACTTGCTCTGGAGCAGCATGTTGGACTGTCTGAGCAGGGACACCTCTGGCCTCAGGCTGCGCTCACTGTTGGTCAGGTTGCAGACGTGGCTGCGCAGCTCCTGCTCGCTCTGCCGGCTCAGCTGCAGCTCGGCCCGCAGCCTCCTCAGATCCTGCTCCAGCCTGGGAGGAAACACAGGAAGAGTTTCAGGAAAAAGCTACGATGTCACGATCCCATGCTGAAGGTACTGATGGCGTACTTGTTCATCTGCTCAGCGTGGTGATTGCTCTTCTCTGGGACGTCCCGGTTGGGGCTGACCGTCTTCGAGCTGGATCTCTGCTTCTTCTCCGTCCTCCCTGCGGGGGGGGAGGGAGTGTTTGTGCTGCCTCTGCTGGCTTTTGGCGAGGAGCTTTTAGCCGCCCGTGTAGCTTTGCTTCCTGGCTCATCTTGAGGTAGATTTTCCGGGGTTGTGGAGGATTCGGGTCCGGCTGCCCCGCAGGGAAGCAGATCTCTGGACTCACCAGGTTTGGATGGTAATGGCCGCCGGTTTGATTCAGCGGACTTCCCCTCCAGCGCTCCCTTCTCTGGCGCTCTCTCCTCGCTGCGGATCTGGAGGCAGTCCACGGTGTGAGCCTCGTCAGTGGCCAGCACAGCGCCGTTCTGACACTGATACTGAGTGGACTCAGGCTTTGTCTTCCATTTAGAGCCTGTGAATACAGGCAGAAAGAAAAATACATGCCATTTCATGACTCACTGAAGTGTGGAAACACAGAGGAGAACGTTCTGATTGTTGGATTAAGATATTACAAATATGAACTGCAAACCAAAGTAAATGTAGTGACATTCCAATTCTGATATGACTCACAATATTTGAGAAAATTATAATATTTGGGATTTTTTTGCAAGGATCTGTACCAGGGCAGAAATTACATTGGTTATGGTTATTACATTTACTTGACGCCTAACTTTGTGAACAACAGTTACTGGTAGATTTTTCCACACGTTCATTTTGAATATTACTTGGAGTCCCGATCGTCTGATGTCAGGAATAAGGAACACCCTGCAGATTGTAAGAATGGTAGAGACATGTGAGTGGTGAAATGTGTGCAGAAGACTCACTGCTGCTGCCATCTGTTCCCGTCTTTGGGAAGACCTGCAGGCCTGGGGGGAGCGAGTGCTGCAGGAGGTGCATGTGGAAGTCATTCTCACTCTGCACAGCTTTCTGAATGCGCAGCTTGAAGATGTTAGTGAAGTAGCACGTGGCATCAAACCCCAGATACACCACAGGATACCCAATGCTGGAACCAAGGGGGGAAACAACACAGTGGGAATATGAGTACAACATTTAAAAGATACATCACATATTGGCAAGCAGAACACACCCAATGTCTTTCATTCGTTACTTGGCAGCATACATGTGAATCTAGTCTTTTATACTTTCGTGCCCAAACATCCAGCTTGACTCATTATATCACACAGAGAATTCATCAAAGTGGAATACTAATGCAGTTCATTGCAGCTCAATTAATTGAATGTAAGGAATATACATTCTGGATATTCTTATAAGGGCAGAAAGGGAGATTTGTGGGGAGGCGTGTGGCGCAGTGGATAGAGCCTTGGTGTTGGGATCAGGGGGTCAGGGGAGCACAGGTTCAAACCCCACTGCAATCAGCATTTCGTTGTGTCTCTGGGCAAGACACTTCACACCAAATTGCTCCTGTGGGGACTGCCCACAGTATTGAGTATGTAAATTGCTTTGGATAAAAGCGTCGAACAAGTAACATGTAATGTAATTTGTGTCGAATGAACATACCAGTGTGCAGCAAAAAGATGAGACAGGTTTGCATGAGAGGCTTTAAGGTCTTTTAGTCGGAGTGACGCCTCTGTGTAGACGAGCAGAATCCACAGGGACACCGTGGATATGCAGATGCCTTTCTCTGCAGAGAAATATCAAATAGTCAGATGTGATGGGGGTAAAGGGGTCCTTGTTCAAATAAAAATCAGAGCTAATTCACTCAAATTGGTATTTACACACTATAAAATGCTTTATCAGATACAACAATATGCCTTTTTCAGGATTTGTTAATGGTAAACGCTGCATGTATATTATAAAACAATATATACAACATATAATTAGGTTACATTTTGTGTGGGACATTTAACAACAAAACAAACAATATTTCCATGTGTCCAAATGTCTCACCTGTGTGCCATATGTAATTGAATAACACATAAGTGCTTGCCACAAAGAACAGCCAGTGCAAAGGAACAAAAATTAAACAAAAGATGTCCAGAGTGAAGGCAGCACAAACAAAAACAACACAAATAGCCTGCAGACAAAGAAAGAAGAAAACATATTAATTGCAGTTAAATGCAATGGAAACATTATGTTGGATTATCATTATCTGGGCACACAATATAGAATCCCTCAGGAGGGTGCTCACCAGCCCATGGCAGTGGAACGTGGTGTAAACGCTCCCAAAGAAGAGCCAGCAGGGCCACAGGTACTCCAGTCTGAACTCCAGGATGAAATCTGCCAGCAGCACCAGCATCCACATCATCATAAACTTCACGAAGGTGTACGCACTGCAAATACACAGTCAAAAATGTTTTCATTGTTAATTAGTCTGATGATTACTTTCTTCACTAATTAGTAATTATACTATAAAAAATAATAATAAACTTTGATTAGTGTTTCCTAAAGTCCAAGATAACATCCTCAAAAGTCAGAATTCAAAAATATTTAGTTTGCACACGGTAAATAATGAGTCAAGAAACTTTTTCATTTAGGAGGCTTAATTTCACATTTATTTATTTATTTGTTTATTTTTCAATTATTCAAAACCAAGAAATATCAAAAAGGTTGGTAATTAATTTAATAGATCCCAACTAGTTGACTAGTAGATGTAGTAAATTGTATACATAAAACATCATTATGGGATGAACATACTCTGGAAGAATGAATAACAAATGTGTATTCTATCTAGACTGAGATATTTCAGACACAGCGAAGCCTCTTCAGCCAAAGCGTTGAAGGCACACAGAATCCAAAACAAAGCAGGAAATGGGATCCTCGTTGCTGAACCTATAATTGAGCAGCTGCGTCTTAAAACTGCAGTCCGTCCTTTTTAAGTAGAGGCACCACAGAACAATGACTGCTCCCTCATTCGTTTCATCGGGCGACCACGAGCACAACAGGAGCTTTGCTTTCCTCCTTTGTTCTGCACATCACATCACCCCCTCTTTGTTTGGTTACCATGGCAATATTTCATCTGGAGGAGAGAAGGAGCACCAGTTTCCTCCTGCACATGAGTTAAAACCCTCCCTTTTATTGTCACTGTTAACAAATGTACTTGAAATTATCTAACATGTATTTTATAATAAGAGGAAAAAGCTAAATATGCAACAAAAGTAATATTTTATCTGAAAGAGTAAAGAGCTTTAATTATTCACATGAGTTCTAATTACCCTTATAGGTTACTTAAAATAGTGTGTTTTAATTTCACCTCAAAAAGGCAATATTTAATTTGTAGGAACTAACTAAACTAAAGAAAGAAATTGAGCGTTACTGCATGTTAAATTCATCAAATAAGTTCAAATATATCTTGTGCTATTAAGAAGAGTATTTTAATTAATTTGTATTTTATCAAAGCTGCCAAATATAACAAAAAATATGTATAAAAAAACATAAAATTCCCCAATAAAAGAAGCAAAAATTGTAAATGTGATTACAAATTCAATAAAATATAAGCCAGTGTTTATATTTTGAAAATACAGTGTAAGCTATTAAACTGATTATTTTATTTACTGCCTTGCTCATGTGAAACAATGCACACTTAAAACAAGTGGTTTCTTTCTCCTGAGGCAGTCTTTCTTGTCTGTACTGTCTAGACGCTTACAAATGATGTGCAAAACGACCTGTGCTTCTTTTAAGCCTAGTAGCAAAATACAGTGAATAAAAACAGAGCATTAATTGTGCAGTAATTCGGCCTAATTGTGTGCGCAAGGAGACAGATAAAGCAGATGTAACATCTCTGAGTGGAAGCAGGCCGATGTTAACTTGCACAGCTGCTGATTTCTGTCTTTCCGTAAACAATGTCGGGTGAAGTAACTCGCGCAACATTTTGTACGCTCGTGTGTGTGTGCGCAGTGAAATCCTAACGGAATGTGTTAAAGCTGCACACTGAGACATATAAAATGTGAGACACGGGATGAAGTGATGCGAGGCAGACAGGTGAGCTGGATGACGACGGCTGAAATTTACACAAAGACGACGGAATACCACAACAAAAGCAGCAGCATCATCATCCGCCAGGCGACGCTACCTTTCAGAAAGCTTCTCCGTTATTTTCAGCTTTTTCATTTTCCGTAGCCTGCTCGCGTCCACGTATCGTTTCTTCATCTTATGGCTTCTACTTCCTCCGTGCTGTAGTTTTCGCTCCGCAGCAGCAGAAGCGGCAGCGGAGGCAGAAAAAAGAAGCAGAAAATAGAGGAAGCAGATCCTCGAGGATGTGCAGCTCAACCTGTGATGATGATGATGTCTGGAAACAGATACAGGCTATGCGCATGCGCAGTGGGTGTTGTACCTACAAGTGTTCATCGCAGGAGGGGAGCAGAACAACACACTGTACACTACACACTGTACCCAGCGCCGTATAGATATAATTATATTCTAGATTATATTATACGGCTCTGACTGTGCCTAATGGGTTAACCCGTTCGTGTCCGAAGACTATATTTAGTATGAAAAGGATACATGATGCAACCTTTGGACAAGTATCTACAGAACAACTTGGAATTCATTTTTTAAGTGAAATCGACCTTTTTTCAATTGCAAAAAAGAGAATGTTTAATATCTTTGATATTAAATTTGATATATGTTCATAGATATCACATACTTGATTTTGATCCTTCTAAATTACAGCCATTCATAGCCTACTTTTAGTCTTTTTGCACATTGGACTACTGTTTTTTACGGAGCCCCCTAGGAGACATGGAGAAGAAAGAAAAAAGATGTTGAAAAAAAGAAAAGAAAGAAAAGTTTTGCGAGATATCACAAAACCTTTGCGAGATATCGCAAAACCCCTTTGCGAGATCTCGCAATACTTTTCGCAAAACCCCGTTTCAGTTTGTAGACGGTCCCTAAGGACTCCTCTCCCTCCTCAAGCTGCAGATTGTGACCAATTCTTGATGTTTAGCTCGGATGACGGCGCGTATCGAACTGTTCTGATAAAAACGACTCTGTAGCTCGTTGTCTACCTTGCTATGATTGTAAAGTCATGTTGTTTGTATTTTTACAACGTTATGTTCACGAGTTATTGATCCGCGAAATTCGAATCTGCAGAGGGACGTGCATGTCCCATCGCTCTGAGTGTTGTCTTGAGGTGTCTTCACTTATGTGAAACCCATAGAGTCTATGTGTGAAACCCGTGCCTATTGCCAAGCACTGATGTTATATCTTTATATTTAAGGCCAAGCTCAAAGTAAAATCGATGAACCACTCCATTGTTGTGGTTTCTGTGTTGCCATCGCAGCCGAACTGACCAGGGAGTACATTGAGCTAAATGAAAAGTTTTGCGAGATCTCGCAAAACTTATTTTTTTCAAATAATTATTTTTTTCTTCTCCATGTCCCCTACGGGGCTCAGTACGATTGTGGTCCTGGATTGAAAGAAAACAAGGACACCCAAAATATCTAAAATGGTCGATTTGGCTC